>NC_134383.1:6899628-7050835 GCF_035582795.1 Mycteria americana
AAAAAAAGAATTCGGCAATTAAAAAAGAAAGAAAGAAAAAAGCAACTTTGACACAGGGACAGAAGGAAAATAACTAGCTTTAAATAGTGTCAGGTGCATCACTTCAGACAAATTATACACCATCCATCCCCAACTCTGTCTGAAGCAGAAGGATAGCCCAGGGATTAGGGTTTTAATAGAGAATTTAGAATTAGGGATTACAGTCCCTGCTGCACTACAGCCGGTCTATGCGGCTTTGGCCATTTACAAAACAGGGTTAACAATTTTTCTCCTCTCTCAGCAGTATTAAGAGACCAGCAACACTGAATATTGTCAGGCTGTTAAGGCTAAATACAATCTAAAATAAATAATTCTTGGATGGGATCTTGAGCACCTAACATGGAACCTTCATGGGCATTTAAACTGAAAGCCACAACCCACGTATTGCTGAAAGCGTGCTAATTCAAGACTCTCATTAACCTAGAAGTATCCTGGGTAGCTGTAGTTTTGCACAGACCTAAACAGGCCCTGATCTGAGCAGGGAAACACTTCAACTCATGTGTAAACTCTGGTATAATCCAGGAGAGAAGAGCAATGCCTTTTCACATCTCAGGCTCAGCAGTCACCTTCCTTTCTACTATAGCTACCTCTCTTTTGTTGTTTTTTATCTGAAACTGAGATACTGGTGCAATAGGTGCCATAAAAACAAGGAAAGAGCAGCTGGTTGCATGCAAACCACTTCCAAACACAGGCAGGTGCTGATGTGGACCAGAGTGCCACAGCGCAGAGGAACTGAGAACAGCAGCACAGGGAAGTTTAGACTCGATGTCAGTTTGCGAGGCTGTAGCTCTTGACGCGGCGTGCAGCAAAAAGATGGGAGAGGGACTGAGTCTGAAGAAAGTCAGCTGTGACAGAATAACACGGAAGACCTGGGGACAGTTACTATTTCTGCTCAGACCTTAATTATTTTCCATTTTTTACCAACTCCACTCTTCCCTGGAGATCAGGAGAGGTAATTGAAAAGCAGCTTTTGCATCAAAAGAGTAATTTCTTTCCTCATTTCTGGCATACTCCACTAGGAAACCATTAGCAGAGGTCTTGCCTGCAGATTCTCATTTGAGGGTCAGCACTCCTGCAGACATTGCACTATTTTGTATCTGGAGCAACGCTCCAGTCTTCACTTGATGTTTGGAGTGTCTCGTGACCAAATAAGTGAGTTTGCTATCTGCCTTGAGAATATGACTCTCTGGACATACCGGGCTTTTGAGATATCCATCCAGCTGAGTTAGGAAGGAGTCAGGCAACTGCACACACAAACTCCCTTGGTGGTGTAGATTGTGCTGTGACTACAAAGCAGTGAAGAAGAATCAGGTAACTGGAAATATGGTGTGATTACCACCAGGCAAAGCGTAGTCACTCAGTCTTGCAACTGGTCTGCACATTGGAACTAATACTGGAAGATTTGGGAAGAGCAGTACAGAATCCTTGACAAAACTTGAAAAAAAAAAAATCAACAGTCCTAATTCCCCTCGTGCGTGTCAGTGCTACTTAACTAATTGCTTCAGAAGCAGTATTCCCGATTTGCTGCAGCATGGGGGAGAGGAGAACCTAGGCCCATGTTCAGGGAACAAAATGTTTAGAGCCAAGCAAGCAAAGACAAAAGGACAACAGGAATCAAAGGGTGCTGTATCTGATCCAAGGCAGTTAGAAAAACAGTCGCGGAAGTAAATTGCAATAAGTGGCAGGTACTATAGTAGCTAGAGAGCTAAGAAACAAAGATATTTCCTGTGCAATAAACCAAGTAGCATTACATAAAAGAAGAACTTAATTTAAAAGGACAACCATCCTCACGCCGTGCTTTCCACCACTTTTAACACTTTTGTGACAAACCAACAAGACACCCTAACATTGCAGCATCCAAGGGGGTCTCACACTACCACAAAATCTCTGAAGTTATTTTTATGGATGCCAAGCCAAAGTACAATGAGGATACATGACCAAAAGCACACAGTTTCTCTCTGGCAATGCAAGAGCTGAATCTGGACCTCCCACAGTTCAGGCCAATGCTCTTGATGCTGGACTCCCTTTTAACGCTACCCCCCCCAACAAACGCAAACCTGCAAGAAGGGGTGGGAAACTGGGCTCAAGCTTACTTTATTTTCTTTACTAGAAACCCAGTGAATCAGCTCTTGATGAGAAAGTGCAGAATCATGCACATGCGACTGTTCAAAATTCAGGGGAATGCTGAAAGACATCATTTTCTCCCTCCTGTCCTCAATACCTTACATTAAATGAATTTGCTGGGTGCCATTCCTAGCACCAACGTCACTAAAACCACCATTCTAACCGACAGTGTTTGCCATCTTGTCAGATACCTTAGAGACTGAAGAGCTTCCTCATCCAAGAGCCATTCTTCTGCTTGCACTGTGCATTCAGTGGATTAATTACAGGTCTCATTCCCGCTGGCTATCTTGCACTTGTCAGAAGAACTGTGCAAAACTCCCCTATAAATGAAAAAAGAAAGACTCCTAGAATAAGCAGGCTTAAAAAAAAAAAGCAGCTCTTGACTGGAGTATATATGTCTAATAGCTAATTACGATGCTAAGTCGTGGAATCTGATGATAAAAAAAAAATTAGCTATCCCCAGAAGACACACAATCTAATAAACGTTCATTGCAAATCTAGCTCCTAAATCTGCTGCCCGCTGAGATAATGAAGAATGATTCAGTCAGACCCAGGCATCTTTTTAATTTCAGATGCAAATCTGCTCAGTGTTGTGTGAGGCTGCTACAGACAGCAGCAAGGTAACTGGGGGGGACGATCAGTGCAAAACAGCCCCGACTGCCAGACAGGAGGAGCTCCCTGTCCAATTCCTTGGGGGCTGGAAGATGAGGAAAGAAATAGGGCCATAGTGAAGGCTCCAGGGCAACAAGTAGGATTCCTAGCTTAATTTTTGGTTTGGCATCGCTGTAGAGATGCACATGTGTTTATGGTCAGCCCATTTACAGAACAGAGAGAGATTCTGCTCTGAAGACTTTGCTCCTTATTAGCTATTCTTCTTCTTCTATCACAGCAATTCTGACACATAACCTGATTCCCTGACAGGTATTTTTATTTATTAATGCCACTGAAAAACCTGCACCTGCCCTTTGGGTAGCAATACCTGGTGACTCTCCTTAATCCCTGAGCTGAGAACAAAGCTATTATTATATTACCTTCAAAAAATGATCAGCAGCTGCAGTGATATAACATTAGGCAACGAAACTCTCATCTATTAAATAAATTGGGATGTGCTTTCTGTTTTCTGACCTACATATTTAATCAACTTGTATTTTCAAGGGGCTGATAGCACATGGTTCTGCTCCAAGGGCAGCCTGAGAGTTTCCATATCATAAGCGAGCTCCAAAAAAGTGCCACAACTGATGATGCAGCATTTTTCAACAAATTTCCAGATGCAAGGAGGCACACTTCCTATCCACCTCCTGACAGAGGAGCCCAGCGGGTAAGACAGACCTACAACTTCTGAATTGGCATGTAAAGCATATATGAGGGAACTGTCCTTGTAAGGGACATTTCTTATGTCTTGCTTGTTTACTTGCCCACAGGCCAAAACACTTGGCCCAATTGTCCTTCTAGGATGCTCAGAGGGAGAGCAATCGCATAAAAGCATTGCAGACTTGACCTAAGGCCAATTTCTCTCCACTGTAAGTTAAATCAATCAGCAAGGAAACCTTTTAGCTAAATTCCCTGCTTATTTCTCACACTTTCTCTTTCCTACCCATTGCCCAAAGCCACCCTCAACCTTTCCCCTCCTTCCAGTGTTTTTTTCCTCCAGCTTGTCCCTACTCCCACAGCCCCATAAGCTGTCTGGCACTCTGCGATGCTGCCTCCCCTTATCTGGGATGCTCGTCCAGTGCCCAAGGGCCGGAGTAGCTTCTGCTGGCTGCAGCGCAAGTCTGGAACAATTAAGTTAATCTGCTGGTTCACAGGGTGAGCCCAGCACCAGCTCGGTTCCTGCAGACATTTTCTACAAAAGAACTTTACTCACCCCTTTATTGCTATGCCTGTAGGTACAAAAAGCTGGAACAATATCTCACATCTGCTGTTGAACTTGCCACATCTCTTGTGCACAGTTCTTATCACTTTTTCTACTAACTCACATGAGATTTAATCTGGCTTGGTGCACATGACTTCTTCCATTGAGGACTTCTCCCTCTCCTGTTCCAGACTTCTGGGGTGGCTAATGCCAATAGCCAGAAGTCTTGATATGTGCCAGCAATAATCACCTTTTACTTCCAGTAAAAAGTATTGTATCCTGGTATCTGCAGACAGCTCTGCAGCTAGATATCAACCCTGAACTGCACTGCTGTTAAGTTCAGCGTTCATATCCTGACCTTGCTTTATGTCTGCTGTCTTCTATCCCATTCAGGTTAAACTTTGCACTTTTAACCTTTTTTTTTTTTTTAATCTACAGATTAGGCTTTTTATACAGTACTTTACGTGAAATAATGTCCATACAAGCCTAAAAGAATTATGTGGCGAAGCCCTGCCTACTCTTAAAAATTACTGTGATTTCTGGTTTTTACTGCAGCAATAGTAGAAATTGACCCTCGGTACAGCAAAAGTCAGGGTGAAGTTTTAGATGACTACTAAGTAGTTCAGTAAGTTTCTACTGTAAGTTCTGTGAAGGTAAGTACTGAGCTTTGAGCTGTTCTAAAGTCTTCAGCTTTATAGTTCTGTAGCCTGTGTTAACCTTTGTATGGCTCAAAGCTAGCTACAGGTAATCTGTGAGGGCTTAAAAAGTAAGTGATACTCACTTTAAAAGACTCTTACATTTATTTGTAAGATCATTAAATTCCTACAGAATCATTTATTTGCTTATACAAAGCACCATACAGTATTTTGGGTTAACAAAAGAAGTTTTGCTAAAAAATATGCAAATAACCATTGGTTGAGTGCTAGATTCGTTAATTATTCTTACTAAAGAACGTGCCCTAAAACATAAAAAGCCTTCCAGAGCTTTTCTGTCATTTTTTGAAGTGCACACAACACAGGCAAGTTACCACAAATATTTACACTTGTGAAATAACTTTTGCAAAAGATCAGATGAATGGTTGAACTTCACTGAGTGCCCTGCCCATGAAAATTGACCTAAAGCAGCAAAACCTGTGATGAAACATCACCGAATAACTCATTTGCAAGAGGAGGTTTCCCTTACTTCCGTCAGTTTATATCTGGGACACCCAACCACTACAAGATTTAAATACCTTTTCTAATAATAACTGAATATATTTACAGATATTTGTAGATATTTTCATCCTCCAGATAAATATGCAACACTAATTCCTGTTTAGCACTGAGTACCAGTTATCTTATGGCAGGAACTGCTGCTGATTGTAATTATATAGTTCTCAGAAGTCAGTATCAACTTTGGCTTCCCCCAGCTCCGAGATGGGTGTAGGAAAATAAAAATTCTGCTCTTAGGTGCAGGTCTATAAAGACAGAGGAATTCTCAGCTTGTGTATTTGATCTAAGTAACCACCTTGCGCTTTTGGAGAGCTCACAGCCAAATAAAAGAACTTGGTTCAGTCACGGCTCTTCTTACAGCCAGCTGCTGGAAAGTTCCACCCATCCCTGAATTTCACAGTATGTTTGTTAACAAGAAAAACAATTTAATTTAACAAAAGCTTGAAAAAATAAACTGCCCTCTATCCTTAGATGTGGGATCAGTTCCCTGGAACAACAAACAGAACAGCAAAAAAGCTGCCTCAGCCCTCAAGTTCTAAGGTAGATGAAGATTTCACCAAAAATTTCACTGATTCTCCCCATGCTGGTTAACCCAACCAAAACACAGCACGGTCATCAGTGCAGGGGGTGAACTCCAGACACGTCAGAATTATACAATGACCAGATGAAGCACTCCAGTTCAAGAAAGGAATACATGGAAGATTAATATGGGGGACAGCAAAATAACGAGGTCTTGCTCTGTCCTGCTTGGTCTCGAGCCCTCTTGACAGCACAGCCTTTACTTTTGTTATGCATTTTACTAGTACTTCTCCAAAATACAACTTTCTTGTGCTTGGCTATGTCTGGAGTTCACGTGAGGGGGAAAACTGTCCCCAACTTCCCATAAGCCACAGCCTGCCAAGCAGCTGCATCGCGTGTGACATGGTTACACTTGACAGCTCCGTCAGGCTCTCCTGGAGGCTCTCTGAAATGCCGTATGTCCATCCCAGCTCCAGAAAGCTGCTCTGCTTCTGCTAGCAGGTACCAGAGGCCATTTCTAGCACCCGCACTGTACAAGTCCTCACTTTCCCTCTTTTCACTTGCTCTTCTTGCAGGATTCAGTGGGTGCAACTCGAAAGATCAGAAGTTCAGATCTCATCCCAGTTTTCATCCTGACAGGCCATCACTTTGTTTTAAGCTCTCGCCAGCTCATCAGTCCACCTCCAGATTCCCTCCCTTGGTGTTTTCAGCCACCCATCTAGCAGTCATCCTTCGACTTCTTATCCTTTTTCCAAACTAAAGAGCTTCTAGACTTCATTTGGTTACAGCAGCCCAACTCTATGCCAACCCATGTCCTACATTTGGATATTAGGAATTGCCACAATTGTCATCATTACAACAACTGGATGTTGCAGCTCACGTATTAGAGGTTAAGCCACTCTCTAACAGAGATGGAGAAAATCTAAGATTAAAAATGCAAGACGCTGTGCACTTCTTGCAGGATACTTGTCCAGCTTGTGTAGCGAGACCTCAGGCCTGATCCAATCTATGTTCACTCACTTCAGGCAATGGAGGGACACGAACAGAAACAGGCAGCTCTGGCCACCCAGAGTCATAAATCTACAAATTATTACACAACATAATTTGCATTAAATATGACAGGGAGCAGCACTAAATCAGTCACTGTGAAAACAAAGCAGGGTCTGGTCTACCCTGCATGTCTGACCTCCATCACACAGTGCCTCAGATACTCTTTCCCAGCTAAGGAACAGTGCTGGATTCCAGGACATTGCCAGGTTTCCCTCAGTCCAGTACCTTCACTCACTCAGTGGTGTGCTACCATGTCTGAAGTTCATATTCTTTCTCGGCTCTTTCCTCACAGGGTGGGTATAATGCTAGCATGTCCTAATTCACACCAACTTCCCAAACCCAGGGTCATTTCTCCATAGGAAAAATATCCAAGTGTCAAGTTGTTAACAGAGATCTTGAGTACTTGCTTAGTAAGTCACAGCAGTGCACAGTAAGTGCTAAGTCTCCTATCTTGCAGGGCCTCTGCTTACATGCTTTATTGGCTCATCTCAATCTCTGGTCTCATTACCAAAGCAAGCTGAGGCAGTTCTCCACCCACGCCAGTGCCTGTTAACTACTTGGAAAACTGATGGTGCAACGCCCGTCCGACAGCTGGGGTATCTGTCTCAGATTATACCAAAAAATTGCAAGTCTGCGAACTTCAGGAAAATTGGGCACAAGCGGTCTAAAGAGAGAAATTGTGTGAACAGGCAAGCCGTTGCAATACAGTCCCACTTCCCTTCTCACCAAGGTCACAGCAGCTGGAATGCGCTTGCCTGAAGTTTGCGCTCTCAGAGAAACAGCCATGTGATTGACCCAACTAGTCACTTGATTTCACAGATGCTTCATGGCAGTATAGCTCCAGGAACATTTATGAGACCATAAGGGGGGGATTAAAGAGCAAGCAGTCAAAAGAGCAATTTTACTCTATCCCAAGCACAGTATCACATTTGCACACAAGGAGAAATAAGCCCAATAACTGGAAGAATTCCATTCAGCAGCCTGCGCACTCATCTGGGCAGATTTGACCATCAAAGAGACAGGCTGGAATAGAAAGTTATATTCGACGCTGCTTGCATTTATACATACTTGAACTTTACATACGCATAGTTCCAGAGACTATGCGTGTACACTAAGAATATTTTGTAAACAGTAAGAGAGTCAGGGCTTTAAAAATCAATTTATTCAGTTACTCTTCTAATCTTCCTCATTGCTTCATATAACCAAACACACTGTTCTCCACAGGGGTGACAGAATAGTAATAATTCTAAAGGGGTGGAAAAATGTCCAATTCTTTGGGTAAAGGCTACAGAATATTGCAAATTTATATTGTTGTTTGCAAGCATTTTGAGTATTCAATGACTATTTCAGCCAAATCATTTCAGAGGATGGTAATTTTTTTGCTAAATCCTCTAAATTAATGGTTCATTAAAAATCAGATCTCAGTTACTTTGAATGAATATCTTCGTGAGTCTAGAATTCACTTTACAGTTTTGTGCACGTGTACAGAAATGTGCCCAACTAATGGATCCATATCAACTACGCTTTGGTATTTGGGGGTTGTTTTACCTTGGGGATAGTAGAGTTCATCCACACCAGAACTTTTTAACCCTCAATAAAATCTCTGAGTTACTCACCTCTTACGCTAACCATGCACAATGCATATGCCAGCATCACACCTGACATGACCACATTATTTAGCTATCTTCCTGTTTATCACTTCTACTAGAAAACATCAGGCAACAGCAACAAGTTGTGGCATCATCAGTGACAACTGCTCAACAGCTAAGGCTCTGTTCCTGGCGTATGCAGTATAGTAAGCAGCCACGTAGTCACAGAATGATATCTCTTCCATTTTGTGTACACCACACCCCTTCCTCTTCCAAGGATGAGCAGCTTTAGAAGCATAGCTATGTTTTTGGTTTTGCCCGACATGAGTCAGGGGGATTCTGATACTTAAACATACTAAAAAAAAAAATTAAAATCTAGCCATAAAATACTGTAGGAAAAAACAGCTCCCCTGTCTCTGATGAATAGGAGCTGAGATGTCGAATACAAAACATTCGGGAACGGAGCACAGCGTGTCACAGAGTGACCAGTTGAGCAATCAGCCAGACAGAGTCAATATATCCATTGCCAGGAAAAGATGTATTTATTCTCTGAAAACACGAGTAGGAATATTGCTAAAAGCAGAGCCTTTGCCTCTCCTCCCCCAGAGTCCTCTCAAACATGACAAATTTGCTACTGAAGTTACTCAGATGAAGTCTCTTGCTCTTATCACTAACAGCTACTCTGGGGAAAAAAAGCCTGGCTTCAACTGTCAAAAGCAATGCTCCTATTGGCTTCAACAGAGGCAGGATTTCACACTTGATACCTCAATCCTAACTGAGTTACAAACTCTGCCAACTGAAATGAAGATTAGCTTAAAACTGAAGTTAATGAAACTACTTGCATTTTTATGCTGATGCTTTTTTCTTGACGGCAAAACACTTGCTGGTTTAGCTTCGTAAGGATTTTGATAAATTAGATAATCTCTCTCTGTAGTAGTTATCCAGAAGCCCCAGTCCAAATGCAGAACACCTATATAACAAGCTCTCGAAACATGCAATAGTGACCTGTCTGGCTCCCACAACCCAGAAAGGATTCGCCTTTCTCCCTGGGTTATATATATCCAGGAGACTTAATCTCTAAAATGGTGGCAGGAATTGCCTCACTCATCTCCCAAATCTAGCGCAAGGCATGACTAATGCTTCTGATGTGCCCTGAAATACTGGGAGGAAAGGTGCTATAGAAATGCAAAGCAGCTTTCAGGAACAGAAATACATTGCCTCTCACTCTTCCTTTCCCCCACCTTTCTTTCTTTCACACTTCTTTGTTGTGGTCCCAGTTTATTTTGTAAACAGAGTCTAGTACTGTTTGGCAATGGCATCAGCATCTTCTCAAAACAAACATACAAAGCTCAGAAGAAATCTCCAAATGCAACTGATTGCCTCAAATATTTATCATTTCACTCCAAGAAAAATATTTAAGAGAAGCAGAACATGAAGTAAAGGAAGGAAAGATACAGTGTTATCTCACATAAACATCTTCTCAAAGCACAGCCAGGCCAGCTTATACAATAAAAACCAAGACTTTGAACCAGCTATCAACAGAGCTGCTCTCTACAGCTTCTCTCAGCAGAGGCTGAGGCATCTCTTCATTGCCATTCCCGGACAAAAAAGCCCCCCCAAGACCCCAACAGTTCTAAGCCAGGAAAAATCCCCGTCTTCAATTTCCCTAATCTTGTCCCTCAAGTGGAAAAAAAAAGAAAAAAAAAAAGTACATAGGTAACAAGCCATGCAGCTCTAAAAAGTCCTCACTCGGGAGAAAAAAAATCGTACTCTTGATAACAAATAAATATGTGCCAGTTTTTAAAAGCTGCAACTAAAAAATCAGATCTGGAGGAACTGACACCTGGCCATGCTCCTCCCTTTCATCCTTTGGGTAAGTTTATTTTTCCTGAAAGCACTGGCTAACTTGCCGATGAGGTGATCAGGGCCGAGTGACCTTCAGATCCGACATGAAAAGGGCAGACAAGCCCTGTGGACACAGAACAGCAACCTATAACTGGCAAGGGCTGAAGCAATTCAGATCAGTCCTTTCCTGTTTGGGTGAACTGGATACAAGGGCTCTGTACTTTTCATTCAAGTTGAAGCATTTCCTGGCATCATGAAGAGCCATTAAAGTTTTCCAGAAAATTAGCAAGACCAAGGACTGACGAACAAGAAACAGAGAAAGTTAGAGATGGGAAAACCTTTTCCCTTTTTTTTTTTAAATCAAAGATGTTCAGACAAAAAGTAAAGGCAGTGAGCTTCAAATCACAAGCTTGGTGGGAGGCAGTTAAAGGGGAAATGCAGCAGGGATCCTCAGCACTGAGTCAAGACCTTTCTTTGATCTCCAGTTTTCTCAAGCTGCATTCCCATATGCAGCCCACCATTTGTTTTTAGTTAGACATAATGAAAAATACTCTGCTTGGGAAGAGCAACAAACAAGCCTTGCAAAAATCACGCAGTGACAGCCAGTCAAAATAAGGAAGAACTAAAACCGCAAAAGAGATGATGGCATCTAATAAAGAGGGAAAGGCTCAACTACTTGGGGATGCTCTGGGTATCTTTCATCCAGGAATTTCAAAGTCACTCAAATCAGTGATGGATAGATAGGGATCACCTCCTCACACATTACTAAAACTGCAGTCTCCTATATATGGAACCAACAAACCCGCTTCCGGTGCCCCAAGGTTTCATCAGCAGTGAGCCATGTGGGTACGGTCCTGGCTCATCCCAATTAACTTGTCAGGTTCGACAGGATCCGAGTTGTAGGTTGTAGCAGACATGAGCACAATAAATCACATGATTTTGCCTTGTCATCATTGTAATTTATGTATTTTCTGCATCCTCTTTTGTTTACTAGCCCACATAATTACACTCTTCCCCATTTTATGGGATACTGTGCAACATCTTCGTGATTTGCTGTCTCCTTACACCCGGAGCCCAAACCCCACCAATGTTCTTAACTACAGTTTTGTTTGTTGGCATCTGGCACAGCATATGCTGACACAAGGCAGTTCACATGTCTCAGAGCTATTGTTCCCGACTCTGCACATTTACAGTTATCATCAGTTACTCACGACAGGCTTAAAAAATTTTCATCACAACAACTAAAAATTCTTCAAATCTTTTAAATTAAAGCTCACAACTCAGAACTTCCGCATGCTTACGGCTTGCTTTTCTTAGTTGCCCAATACATTAGCAAACAGTGGTATCCTTTATCCAAACACTCTGGATAGCTGGTATCACCAGAGTAGTCTTAATGTAGATCACACACTATATTTACAGCGTTTCACAGATGGAAGCAAAAACCAGAAAGCATCAAATCCAGCTTGTGGAGTAGTTTCAACTATGCCTCTCACTGAAAATATTTCTGAAAGCGTATCAAGCAGGCCATTTCATATTTGCTTTTGCAATGCAAATGGAGCTGCCACCCCGTGGTTAAGACAAAGTGCATACCACGGCTCTCACGTGAACTGCCAGGTGCACGGCAACACACGATCCACGGCACAACTCCATATTACTCACAACTGTGCCCCTGGGCCTGCGCCAAAGGCAGAGTACTCTCAGAGTAACTGCTTTGCTGCTACTGAAGGAATAAATATACACCAGCAATCACATTTTTAACCTCTGCGGTCACCAAATGGCATAATTATCAGGAAGGATTTTCCACATTGCCTACCGCCAGCAAAATCAAATTGTGTGTTTCTGAAAATGCTAATGATACAATAAAGCATCTATAAAGCACATTATAAAGTGGTTGGGGTCAGCTACCGAAAGACAACACAGGGGTAATGTCTCCGTCAAAAAGACCCTCTACTGAAGCGCTGCAGGTCCTTTCATTCAACAAGGCACTTCGCTCATCTGGAGAGCAGAGTTTGTGGTTAACACCTAAACTCCACTTAAAAGTTTGAATTAACTTTTTCTGATAAAACAACACTGTCTCAAGACTAGATTGAATACATTTGAAGCCTAACCAGAGGGGAAGACTTTGTATTGCGAACAGGGCGTGCAAGTAGTCTGTCCACAGGTAAACAAGTCCTGTTACTGAGGTAAAGCACTTTTCTTGATCTTGCACTAACACAATGGAGGTGGGAGGGTGCAGGCAGGCACCTGATTTACATCCCTCCTGGCTGGGACCCATCCCTCAGAGAGGGAGTGTGCCTGGCCATATTAAAAAAAAACCCAAACAAACATCAGGACCTCTTTGGCAAGATTTTGAGTACTCTCCCTCCAACACAACTACTCAAACAATAGGTGCAGCCCCAACCTCCATACCAGCATAGACAGAGGCTGCTGCACGCCCCACCAAGCTCCATCCCTCCTGCTGCCTCTGCGGGGACAACCGCAGCCCCTTACTTAGCACACCTCCTTCTCTCAACCCCAAATAACCCCCCTGCGCTCACACTCCAGCTCAGAACTCACAAGAGCACAAACTCCTCCCCACCCCAGCCTGACCCCAAACCTCAAGTGCACCTTGAAGCGTTTCCCCATACACAGAAGCCTCTCACCCCCCAGTACCCAGGCCGCAGCTTTACCATTACCCAGCTTTACCAAAGCCCAGGTGCGGTGGCTTTCCTCACCGCCCGAGCCTGCACCCCGTGCTCCCACCCGCACCCACCACTGCGACCGTCCCCCCTTCCATGCAACCCACACCGCGACCACCCTGCCCCGCACACCCCTCCCCGCTTCCCCGCGCCCTCATTGCAGCCCCCCTGCTCCACGCAACCCCCACCACCCCATGCAACGCCCCCTCCTCCGGCCCTGCTGCAGCCCCGGGCAGGCGGTCAGTCCTCCCAGCTGCCGCCGCCACCGCCCACCCTCTACCGCGGCCCCGGCAGCGGCCCGCCCTTCCCCGGCGGCGGGGTGGAGCCAGCGAGCGGCGGCAACGCGCATGGGCCCCGGAGCCTTTCTCTGAGCCGGGGAGCGTGTGTGAGGGGGGCGTGTGCCGGACGCGGTTCCCCTTCACTCAGGGCCCTTCCCCGCGGCTCGTTCCCCATCGTCTCCTCACCTGCAGCGGCGGCGGCGGCCATGTCGGCGTTGGCGGCGGGACGCGGCTGGTAGGCGGCGGTAGGGGCGCCCGGGCTCGGCCCCCGCTGTGGCGGAGCGAAGTGAGTGTGGGGAGGGGAAGGGCTGAGGGGAGAGGTTGGGGGGGGACGGGGACGGGGGAGCTTGTGTCGCGATAGACCCTACACGTCGCAAAGGTGGCGCCGGCGGTGGGTGAGGGGAGGGGGCGCGCGCGGCAGCCTCGCCAACGGTCGCGGCCGTTACCGCCAACGGACGCGGCCGGTACCTCAGGGGACTTTCAGCCTCGCCGTGAGGGGGAAGAAGAAAAAAAACAAATAAAAGAAGTCGTGGCTCTCTCGTGGTGGTTTTTTTTTTTGTTTTATAGCTCCCCCCCCCCTTCTCTCTTTTCGCCCGCGATTAATAGCATGCGTTCAGTTGTCGTTCTCCAGAGAAGGTCTCTGAGGTGGATAAATTCGCCCATCGCCAAGAAATAATTTTATTGGGAAAGAAGGGATAAGTGGGATTTCAGCCTGCGTGTGCCATTCCCGTGCTTTTCAGGTGTGGGGAAGAACGGCGTTGTGCTCCCCGGCTAGCGTGCAGCTGCCGTCCGGCTTTGTGCTTGGCCCTTTTCTCCATTGTGTAGGCTGTCCTTTGTGGTATATTTAATGGAGCCCTTTTAATGCCTTATTAGACCTTTTCAGGTGCAGTGAACGTCCGCGGGTCTGCTCGGGTCACCGAGGGTGCTCTGCGAGCAACATCTGTGTGCTAGGAAACTGTGTGAAATGGAGGAGTGCCCAAGAGGCATTTCATGTGTGTGTGGGGAGATGGTTTTATCTGGAAGATCTTCTTGATTAGCTTTCCCACCAAATTGCAACAGGGAGGTGAGCAAAGGATAGTAGTGCGGGGTCTTGTAAGGAAAGATCCGTAACACGTTTGGACTCTGAGCAGTGGCTTCAACTTGAGAAAAAGGTATGTGTGTACCCACGTACGTTACTGTTTTCCTTTTGCAAACTGTGCGTCCTGTCTCTTTCTCCCCTGAGATCCTGTCTTGTATTGCACACCACTGCTCCAGACTGGACTGATGGCTGTTGAATTGTAAGAAGGTGATGGGAACGAGTCATTTTTTTGTTACACCTCTGTACTTTCCAACGAGAGAGTGCAGAAAACAGCACTTTGGACAGAGGCTCGGACAGCCTTCGCTGGGCATGGGCGTCCAATTTGTTGGGTGGGTTGATACTGTCGTTGGTAAGAATGAAATTTAGAGGAACAGGTGAAAAGGCAAGAAGGTAGAAGCTTAAAATATGCTATTTCATTTCACGAAAGAGCTATAACCCTCAAGTGTATTATCCAGAGGTGACCAGACACTCCTCTTTGACGTGGAACAGAATGAGTAAGTTTCCAAAACTCATGAAAGAATATCTGTTGCAAGTGTTTGAGGTTTGAGCATGGGATAGATAACTTCTTCTACAGAATAGGGACAAATGTCCTGCACGTGCTTATTTAGAACCGTGCGATTTCTTTCCCACTGCGCAGATGTCTTTTCGAGTTTTGCAAAATTAGGTTATCCTTGAGTGAACAATTTATTTTGACTGGTAAGTAAAATATTACATATTCTTCATGATAAAAGAGCAAGCAAATAGTTCTTGTGCTTGGACTGATTTGTTTTCATGAAACTTACCGCAGGTTGCTTGTGCCGTACCAGGGTGTGTACCCTTGTATATCTAGTGGTTTTATAATGTTTGAACATATTGGAGCCATCTGGAAGAATCAAAATTTTATTCCTTTGAGAGCATATAGTGATTGAGATGACAAAGGGAGGAAAAATGGGGTGAGAGTCTGGCAATATGTATCTTGTAAAAGCTATTATTTGGGGAAACAACAGAACTGAAAGTGCTGATGTGGTACTAATACCGTGTGTAACGTACTGAAATATTAGTCCATTGCCAGAAGCAAATTATTGTTCAATATTTCAGCTTGTGGTCTTAACCTGGGATTTGTTTGTTTAAAGTATATTTGTAAAGTTTTTGAAGAAACCAAGAGCATCTGAGGCAGGTCAGCAGAAATATCATTGAGGAATTGTTTTACTTCGTAGATTTTATGTATGTTTGTAGCTGGATGTTGCAGTGTTTTTATGTCGCTTGCTGATGGATTGTGAAATATCAGTATCCCAGTTCTTAATAGTCTTGTTTTCTGTAATGCAAAGTGAGGGAAACGGTGATGTCATTGAATTTAAGGGGGAAGGATTGCAGTGGTGACTTACTGGCTGGGGAGAAGATCCCAGAGGGAGAGGAGGAAATCTAACAAAAAGGGGAATAGTGCTACTTTGGCCATTTTCCCCTGGGTTTCTGTTTCTTTTGTGAACTTCTGAAAAGGAAATGTCATTTTGCTGTTTGAATGCATTGTTTTGCATGAAGTGTCAGACCACATTATGGGGATTATCCAGTCAACTTCCCCCATTTCAAAACAAACACGTCAAACACTGTAATATGGTGATACAAAAATTCAGTGTGTTTTTTCAGGAACCCGATATACATATTTCCAAAAATAAATTATGTTTTTCATACTTTATTATGGCTAGAAGAGTTTGCATAGGAGAGAAAAATTGGAATGGGTTCCCTTGGCCTTTGTGTCCTTCTCTCCACAAATAAGAGGAAGCTGTTGGCCTCCTTATGAACTGGGGGATTATTTTCGTTCGCACTTCCTCTCAAAATATTCTTATCGGTGTAGTAGTTCCTACCTGATTTCAGTGGCGGTGACCGTGGCAGGAGCTATTGTCTCGCAGTTGTTGGCTCGATACCATTTTGGCTGATCCCAGCGTAAAGGCAGAAAGGGAAGGAGATATAAAGAGATGTAGGTAAATTTGTCAATTTTACTTGCAAAAACCCGGACTAATTGTTCTCGTGGGACTGTAAACATGGGTGGCTTCTGGCAGGTGTAGTGTGCACCCGTGCGGGGCCAGTTCCCTCTCCCATCTGTGCTCTTGAACTGCAGCTCCGGTATCTGGTTTCAGCCTTTAGTGGACTGCAGCAGCATCTTGTACCAGCAGAGCCTGTGAGCTTGCTGATGAGGGGATTTTATGATGAACGTGGTAGGTCCGAGCTGAGAAGGGTCCTGACAGACCCATTCTCTGCCACCAGACTTGTGCAAGACTTTGAACTTGAAGAATGAAGACCTTGACATCTGTGCCTTCAACAGTGAAAGCTGTTCAGATTCACTCTTTGGGCCTGGTAGCTGCCCTCGGGATGTCTGATACCATAATAGGAGAGAAACAAATTGAAGTGTTTCTCAACTTTTAAAGTCAACAACTGTTTTCCTTTGAAAAATAAGTCAATTTGGTATCTGGGGTGAAGCAGGTCAACAAGTCTGGTCAGTCGGAGCATGTGGATTTTCACAGTCGTTTCTATTCTTATGCTAATCCTTTGAACAGGCTGGCTGTGCACTGTTAGCCAATGTGAGAGAAGGGATGTGCATACTGAGGACACTAAAGGGAAGCCATTTTTTATAGCTATTGCTATGCAGATTAGGTCTTCCAGCCAACCAGAATTTGGAGAATTGCATAACCTGAGGATATAATGCTGTAGGTCAGCAGTCATTTAGTAATGTAGTAATCTGAACCGGTTTGGTTGAAACTGTTTCTTTACAGTATTACTTTTGTGTTTTGTTTTGGTGTTTGGTTTGGTTTGTTGTTGGTTTTTTTTTGTTTGTTTGTTTGTTTTTTTTTTTTTAATCCATGTTGTAGCTGAAAACAAATTGTTATCTTTGGTGCTGAACAATTAAAGTTGTAAAAATTAAGTTTTCAATTTTTAATTATTATGTTGGGTAAAAGGTGTAGGAAGGCAGCAAAGCTGTCACACTCTATTGATACAGCTATGAGCTGCTCATTTGAATCCTACTTCTACTTCTGTTGGTGACTTGCTGTGTTTCTCCCACACCGTTTTTCTGCATTGCCTCAATTTCTGTTGTGTAAAACACTTTAGATGTAGAGATTGTTGAGTACTCTGTGTGTGTGCGCCAGTTGAAACCGGGTAAAATATGTAAATCTTACTCAGAAGAGTTTGTTTGCTGTATATTTGTTTCATAGAGATTGTTTTAGAAATAGGAAGTAATGAAGTAATGGAAAAGTCTGAAAGAAATGCTCCTAGTTAGTATTGTGTATTATATGTGCTGCAACTGTATGTGGTTTCCCTGCTGTAAAGGTTCCTGCTAATGTCCGTGGGGCTTCTGCAATACAAGCGACTAGGCTGGGGCTGTTAAGCATGTAAAGAAGGCTTTGTGTATTTTATTTAAGTGGTGTTTTGTGTTGCTGGAATCTGTATATACTCGAGTAGGCCACCTTTCCATATTTGTGTGTATGTAGCGTTAGATTCTTTGGGAGTGTGTGAAATAATTAAAAACTGCCCTTTAAACTATTTAGTAAATTGGATTTGCTTTACCAGCAGTGGGACAGGAAGTTAATCGTGTTTAAGCTGATGTTGACTTTTGCAATCTGATTTTCCCTGGAAGAAACTTTATTACCTAGTTGTTAAATGCACAGTTAATTAGCTGCTGATTGTTTAAGCTGATAAACTGGTCCTACCAGGTTTACTGTAATCAGTTTGGTAAATGTGTCATGTATATGCTTCCTTATGTTATTGTCTTGCTTTTTGATTAAACGCAATGTTAACTATCATCATACTAACGGTTTGACTACATTTAGATGGTTTGTCAAGTGATGATCATGACCTTTAACTGTTACTATTCACTAGATGTTCTTTTGCTCTGTGCTTAGTTACACATCTGTAGTTCTGGAGTTCGTGTCCTCTATGAATCTTACAACAGATGAGAATATGGCTTAGCAGCTCCTGTCTTTTAACCTATAGTTCAGAAAATAAAATAGCCTCAAATCTCCACTTTGAAAAATCATTGTTTTAAGCACCTATATTTTCTTTTAGTCTTGTTTCTGTAGCTAAGTTGCAACCTTTTGAGTGTTTCCTGCTGATGTGGCTTGAAGTCACTTGCTGAAGCAATAGTTCAGTGTGAACTACTGATCAATGAATCATTCATCCTCTTGTCATCTCAGTTGCTTTTGCTGATGAAGAAGCTGCCATTGCTGCCCCTCCATTCCCTTCCTGGTGTGCCCAATGCTTTTGCCTGTCCACGTCTCAGCCTTTAGTGTTTGTGGGTAGAAAGCATTGATTTAGTGTATCCATTATAACTCTTTAATAGTCAGAGAAAGTGGAGTTTCTCCCATTTCCGCCATTAATTCATTAAACCAGGACTACAAGAACTTTGGAGCCTAGCTTCCTATGGATTTCAGGGTAAAATTGAATGCTTAAATATCCCTAAGGTTATTTGTTGGATGGATGGACACTGGGTCAGCCACAGCCTGAGTTATGGCCTTAGATCTCCTGGTAGTGGATCTATAACATAAGGGTCACATGGTGCAAAGCACTGTTCTTGGATAAACTCACTGTGACAGTTCAAATTTAGCTTGTGGGTGTTAGTTTACTTTTTAAGCAGGCTTTATGCTAGTTGAACAAGTTGTCAGTCTTGTGTTACTTTTAATTTGGTCTTGCTCCATCTTTTCTATCTTACAGCAAGCATAAAGTCATAAAGCAAGTGAAAACTTTTTACAGCAAAAGTTTCCTCGTGTGACATCATGTGCTGTGATTCAAACTTGCATCAATGGGTAGTTCAGCAGTGCACGGACATAGTAGTGGTCCCGCAGCCGTGGCCTCAGGATCCAGTTGTAGAGAAGGATGACAGTGATTTAATTACTACTGGTAAGTTGCTTTTAAGCTACAAGGATGAAAGGTGGTATTCTAAAAGCTTTGTCATCGCTCACTGGCAGATTGAGATAATCAGTTTTGCTAAAAATAACTTTGATGGCAAGGTACTAGGTTCTTACAAGTGGTTTGAAAATTCTTCCTTCTTAAAGAAAACCATGTTTAATCCTCTGTGTATTTTGTTATCTGAGATATATTTATCACCGACTAAACAAATGCATATTCAAATGTCAAAGTTAAGTTGTTTTTTTTAATTTCAGTTACAATGTTTCCTGGCATTTGGGAGGTGAATGTTTTGGTCTCAATACTCAGAGTGCTCAAGGTGTGTGTGAGTGCTTTGGGGGAAGAGAAAAGATACAGTGCTTGGTGTTTTGAAAGCAGTTTGATGCTTTTTGGTGCCAGTGTAAAAACAAAAGTTTTCCAAATCCAAATGTTACAATTTGGACATATTCTTACTGACTTCACTAGGGGCATGAGTGTGGCTATTATGAAGAAGAATGTAGCTTGACAACCCCTGTTTGAGCATAATTTTAATTGTTGCAAGAGCCTTTGAATATTTGCTGGGATTTACCCTTTTACTGCTTGTTCTGATTCATGAACGTCTTCATCGGAGTTCATAATACCCAGCCTATGTGCTCTAGCTTGAAGGCACAATTTATTAAAAAAAAAAAAAAAAAAGCCAAAAAGCACTTTGATGTCTTTTGTGTTGTGTGTTTTACAAGAAGCGTCTCTAGAGAGTCAACTCCCACCTGCTAGGAACAATCAATCTTTTGAAAGGGTAACTTCAGTATTTTTTTTATTTATTTTTAATTCAAAAGGCCTGTTACCCTGCTCAATAATGCACCTTGCTTGGTTTTTTTCCCCAAAATTTACATAGCAGCTAATACGATCTGATAAAATTTTTACAAATTTTATCAACAGTTTCCATATCAGCTTTTCACGGAATGTGAATATATTTCAGTAGCTGCTTTCCATAGCTTGCCCTTATGATCATCTCCTCATCCCTTACACTCTGGCTGGGATATAAACAATAGAAGTTGCTGTTTGGGTATAATGGTTTGGTTTTAGTGCATATACATGCGTGTCTGTGTATTATTTTAAAAATTGCTGACAGATACCACTTTTGCACTAAAATGTAAAATGTGTAGAATTTTATTGTAAATATCACAAATGAATGAGCAATAGGTATAAATATTATGTTTGGATAAAACAAAAAAAATTCTTTAATACAATCTGTAAACCAAAGTGTGTCAATCCTTCCTCGCTTCTGTGTATATGCAGAAGTGTAATGTGTTTGCTGGAGGTTGATTCAGTAAGTGGTAGTTGATTTTTATTTAAAAAAAAGTTCTGATAATTTATTCTTGAAGTATAAATGAGATTCCATAGTCCTCCAGTTGAATGGTGCACAAGGCAAGCTTCAGATGTGAAGTTCAGTCATTGGTAACTGCTGCAGCTTATTTCATTGAAGAAACAGGAACAAAAGTTTGTTTGTAACTACTCTGGAACCGAGAACAAAGGCTGCGGGGACCTTTGAACCTTTGTGGCTGTGCATCTGAAGGAGGAATTGTTCAAGAATGGGAAAAACTGCCAGAAGACCAGAGATCTGCTTTTTCCTACATCTTTCTACAGCAGTGTTCAACGACCACATTTGAAGCAAAAAAAAAAAATAAATTGGAAGTTAATTGGAAGACTTCCTTGCTCTTCCCACCAAGCTCTGATTTGATAATCAAGTATGCAGGAATGGTTATTCTATCACTTTTTTTTTTTCACTGAGGCAAGCTTTAAACAAATGGTTGTGTGTGCTTTTTTTCTTTTTTCTATTGGAAGAAATCTTAATGATTGATTAACGTTTTGTTCTCTCTTGAATGTTCTGTGCAAATAATTCTGGCCTATGAAGCAATTTGTTTCCCCTGCTTCCTGGTGGTGTTGTAAGTTCACAATTATTTTTCATTCTGCGATAGCTGTCTCCTCAAGGAAGACGGGGGGGGAATAATCAGTGTTCTGAAGAAATTGCTGCTTCTCTGCAAAATGTGTTGACTGGCACGTTGAGGGTTACAGTCTCCAGTGGGTTGTCCAGCATGAAGGTTCTGCTTCAGGCAGCAATTTGTGCCATATCATTCACCTTCATGAATTTTACAAGGTTTAAAGATAGGATGGGCTGTACTGAAAGAACATACTCCCTAAATTGCTTTGTGCAGAGGGAGAGAAACCACAGTATTGAGTGTTTATTATTTTTCTTTGAGTAATGAATATAACACACCAGCTGGAAAAAAAATGGTTGTTCATTTATATTTCTCAGCCTGTACATGCAGCTTATAAGTGTGCTCAGGCGTGCATGTAATGTTCATGTCTGTCCCTCTTTCTCTTGCTGAAGAAATACTGAGTGCTGCTCTGGAATTGTTCAGACAGAAGGGAAAGGCTGAGGTTGCCCTGCGTAGTCTCTCAGGAATTGAATTGGGTCTGCCGTGCACCCTGCGACTCGTAAGAAAGCTGGCAGGAGGTCAGCACCATCGAAGTGGAGGCACAGTATGAGTTCTGGCATCTGGTGTTCTTCTGCCTGGCTTCATTCAGGCACCATTGGAGAGGACACTCTCCGTGTCAGTTTGCAGGGGAGCGATGCTCCGGTGGCTGCAGGCAGCTTGGCCTGTGAGAGCATTGCTTGGGGTGTTCTCTGGGTCCCTGGTCCCCAGAAAAGCACAGAAAGAATTGGAAAAGCTCTAGATACCATAAAGAGGAGAAGCAACCAGGCATGATTTAGTTGACGGACAAACAGTGATTCTTCTCCCTGCTGGAGAGGAAAACAGTCCCTTTCTTTTCTGGAGTGTTAACTTGTTAGGATTCTTCAGTCCCTCTGTTTCCCCATGATGAGGTGGCAGTCAGGGTGAAGTTAATGTAGATTTTAGTTGTATGTTCAGCCTGCCTTTTCATCTGTCCCAGACGACAATGTCTCTCAAAGGTCCTCTCTTGCTTCTTAAAACTGTTGTCCTCTTTCTAACCTTTGGCTGCAGTTTCTAGAAAATTAGGCTGTGCTACAGGGAAATTCAGCTTTCTGTCTTCCAGGCAGTATGTAAACCTGGCTCCCAGGAGCATGGGAAAACTATATGGTGGTTGCCCTTGTATCTTTGAAGTTCTTTACAGTATACTAGTTGGTTGTCACTGTGCTTTTTGCTTCCTCCTCTGTTAAGAGGTACAGCAGCTTGAAATACGCAAGTAGCCCATCATTTTTTAAAGATTTCACCATAGGGAGTATTCTTTACCTAATACTTTCAGTCATCCATACACAGAGCAGTTGCAAATTGCATAAGGAAGCCAATACATCCTTGGGTATTGAGTTGTGTAGCCATATTGTATTAATTTAGGGATACTTTAGCTGTCTAGAATACAGCTTAGTAGCTTTCTGAACATTTTCACCTAGATTACAAGAAAACTTTTTCCTTATTACATCATTCACTATAGGTACCCCTTGCATTTCCTGTTTGTCAAATGCCAAGTTTAAAAATTAAACCACAGTTAATTTCTAAGATTAAAATTGGAAATGAAAACATATAGATCAGTGTTTTAGAAAACTTAATTTGTCAGTTCTTATCGCTAGAAAACATGTGTGTGTGGAGGAGGGATGCCATATGGCTGCTAAATATAACACAACTTTCTCCTCAAAGCAGTCTAAAAAGTACAGAAGTTCACAATCTGGTATCTGTGTTTTTAATAAGAATGTGCTGCAGATTTTAAGAATCTTATGAGTGCAAACTAAGGTAATGGGAATAGAGCCAAAACCTAATCCAGTAAAATTTAAGTATTTCCTGTGAAGAGGTGATATTGGCTGACACGCTGGAGAGATGCTCAGCATCTCGCAGGTACTGGACCCTTTGTTAGCAATTTCTCTCAAAAGCGTAAGGGTGGTAGTAGCTCTCCAGGTTACGTCAGTTTTCAGTGCTCCCTACCCTCTAGGTCCAACAGCTTGTATTCTTGTTTTCTTTAAATATTTGCACTGTTACGTTCCAGTGCTGGGATGCTGGAGAGCTTGATCTCCTGCTGTAGCTGTTTGAGTAAGATCAGGAAAACATAGTTGTGGTGGCAAGACTTGTGAGTAGTTACTCTGGATTTTTCTTTTTTTCTTTTTTTAAAATTTGTGTTAATACTACTCACCTTCCATGTTTTTGTGGAGATGCTGCCAAAATACAGATGATTCCCTGTTTTAAGAATACAAGTATAATTGAAATATGGTAGCATGTCTAGTAAATGATTTAGCAGTTGTATGTGTGTATGCATTTGAAGGGAGTGAAAATTAGCGATACGCTGTGCAACATAGTAGTTCTACGTAGATTTCAGTAGTGGACATTGTGAAATACTTTGCTGTGTAGATTAGTCGTTTTCTGATGGGAAAGCCTGTGAAGAAACCAGAGCTCCAAATTAATTGTAGTTATTCCCCCTACCCCAAAAAATTACCCACCACCCCATGCTGTCCCTCTTTCTTCTCTTTTTGACTGGAATCATCCAAAATAGGTATTGAATTTCTGATTTAGCAAAGCACTTTAGAATACGTCTAATGTTAGCATGTGAGTAATCCTAGGGCTCTGTATAGGATAAAAGGCATTGCTGAACTGAGGCAGAAATATCTGATAGGAAAACCTTATCCTGGAAAAGAATCAGAAGAGAAACTATATTGGTTATATTCCTTAAGGCCTTTAAAATATTTCAAAGGGATGAGTATAGATTTACTGATGGGGTTTTGGTGACTAAAAATGCAGTTATGCAAATCACAGCTTGTCGGGGCAGGGAGAATTAATTTATGCACTCGAGCACATGTGCTCTTTCACCGTTTTCTCTATGAAGTTGAATTACAGACAACAAGAATGCACTTTGTTGTTCTTTAATAATAAATAACAGCATAGCAGTTTTGATCTTCAAAGCACTGCTCAGGCCTTAATTAATCTTCCTAATAGTCCTTTGAGAGAATTAAAAATACTCCCTACCCTTTTGGACAAGGAAGTCCTTAACACAGAGATGTTAGAGGATTTGCTAAGGGCCACATTGTCAGTGATTGCTGGGACAGTTGCTCAGGAATTCCTGGCACTGGGTGCTTTGGCTACTTCTTGAGGCTGTCTTGCTTCTCTCATTTATGCGTTAAAATTTCCAAAAATTTGCATACATAAAGAAATGTAGTTCTAAATTCTTTGTGTAGTTTTGGATTTCCATCTGAGTGTTAACTTATGCATATGCATGTTGGAATTTCCCTTTTGAATATTCCTGTAGGCACGAAGTGCTAAGGGTTTGTGTGTGTGTATGTGCGCCGCTGAGAGCAGCGTGTGGGAGCAGGTATGCAAAATTGCACTTCAGAAAACCTGGGTCACAACTTTTGTATTACAGGAGTGGCAAATAAAAGCATATACGGCTTTAGAGTCTATCGGATGCATAATAAATAGATAGAAAGTGTCTCTCAGTCTGCCTTGTCTAATCTTCCTAATTCTTTATAAGGTTTAAAATAAGGAGAAGAGGAGGAATTAATGTAGATGCTTGTTTTTCAAGGTTCTTCCTAGGTTATTGTTGATTTGCATTCTAAAACAGATTTAGGGAGTACATTCCTGTCTGAAAACCTACAGCCTACATTTGGAGAATAAAATTAGAATAGCAAAATGAAACTGAGACTGTTCAACTCATCTGGAGAAACAGTTCAGCAGGAATTATAATCTGAAGGTGGCGATCTCTCTAAATAACCCCACGTGATCAGAGTCTGGAGAACAGCAAAGCTTTGTTAAACGGGCGTTTTTCTCTCAAACAATAGGAGGGAGTATTCATTAATAAATATAACTGTGTGAACTTGTTACTGCTGAAGATAAGGGACTCAAAATGCTAGCTAGCATGAGAAATGCGTAGATGTATTACAGTGTTCATATATGTGTAAGATTCTGACAGAACAGACCCAAGGTCAAAATGTTTAACACTCTTTGTAAACTCAAAATAGTTTTTCAGATACTGGGATACTTCAAAATAATGAGTAGCCCCTGACTGGTGTTTTTATAATGAACTCCAGCTTTGGTGTAAGGCGTTGTAATTTCTGCTGGAGATTGCACTGATTTGCATGAGGAATGAACATGGAACTAGCTTGCAAAGTGGAAAGTTGACAACCCGCTAAACAGGTTTGAAGAATTCTTCAGTATGAACAGCTAAGTCAGCAAATCCTCTAACTAATGCCAGAAAACCCTGTTATACTTAACCTGGTGACCTTGTCATCTCAGAAAAACTTGCTGACAGCATGATGCTTCCAGCTTTGTTTGGGTGAAGGTCTTTTCAGCATTCCCTGCTGTGGTTCAAGAGCTCCTAATTATTTGGTACATGCATTCCGAGGAGGAATCTATGAAGTGATTTAAATGTCTTTTTTTTTTTTTTTTTTTTTTTTTTTTTAAAATCTGTTAGAAATGCAGTGACTTTGGCTGACTGAAGGGTCAACAGGAATACTGTGATTTGTTTTGAATACAAAATGTGAATAAAATGTGTGTTTGGGAAAGTTGGTAAAAGTTTCTGGAGTTCTGAACTGTCTAGTCTACTCTTATATTCTAAATAGTGTAGAGATTTTTATTAGCAAAATTTTGCAAATAACGTGTTCTCCTATGTTGGGCTTAAGTATTCTGTTCTCTGTCATTTTTGATACGAGAGCAGCAAATCTTGATTTGACAGAGGGCAGAAAATTTCTAAATTAGGAAACTGCAGCCACATAATCTATACGGTGCATGAAGTGTAAAATCTTCTATAGGTCTTCCTTCTATGAAATGTGTTACTAGGTTTCTGGAAGCTACTCAAGTGTTCAGAGTGATAAATTGGACATCAACAAACAAGTCAGAAAATAGTTTGTGTCTTGTAGTTTCTCAGGTACTGTGACAATAAGGAAAAGCTATTGGTAATTGAATAACCACCTGATTCTGGACCATCTGCGTCTGATAACCGATATGTGAAATCCGATGGGATAAGCTTTCGGAGAGGCAGAGATTGGATGCCTGTCTGAAGAATACACTGCAGAAATGCTCCTGGTTAAAAATAACATTGGGGGGTATGAACGTGAATACCTTTCACAAGTTTTTAAAGCTATTTTTACAAATACAGCAGCTTCAGTGAGGTGACGGTAACGCACAGGAGTAGTTTGTTGTGGTTTTGTTATGCCTGGAATTCATTTCTGGGCCCAAGCGTGTGCATACGCACGTAGTGCTCCTGCATATCCTGACAAAGGTCGTTTATTTTTTTTTTCTTTTTCTTTTTTTTTTTCTTTTTTCTTTCCCTTTTCTGGAAGGCATTCTTCATGCTGCATCATAGCAAACTTCTTTTAGAGTGGAGAGGCTGCGGTATCTTAAAATGAAGTAAAATGTCATTCCTGACTAGCATTATGAGCATTACTGATAGTTTACCTACCCATAAGGACTTTTAGAAATTAAGATGGAGGTATTTGAAGAGTTAATGCATGGGCATGTATAGATGAGTTGAAGTATTAGCTCTTAAGGCTTCTATTTCTTGCCTTAAATTTGCTAGCAAGTTGCTAGACCAAGTGCTATATGAGGGGCTAGACGGTAACTGTGTGAGAAGGAGACATTTGAAAGACCTTGCTGTTATATTTAATGTTCCAAAATACCATCATAGGCAACTTGTTCTCTTCCCAAATGCTGCATATTCTAAATCCGACTAATCTATGTGGCTTTCAAAGGCTAACCCTTCCTTTTGGAACAACAGACCTTATAAAACACATGAAAGTGATGCAGGGATTTTTGTAGTTGATTTGGAAAGTCTGAGTTCAGCAAGTCTAACAAATCAATAACTTCTAAGAACTCCTAAGGTTGTTCTTGTCACTTAAGACAGTGGCAAAAAAAAGTCTTTTTTTTTTTAAGTGGGGCTAGCATGTGGGTTCAGTAACTGTGTGGTCTTAGCTCTGCATGTGCCAATGGCACTGGTTTCTTTGCAGAATACATTGACGCCTTCTAGCCACAGAAGTCGTGCGTTGTGGGCTGATTTGCCTGATGGTTGAAAGGATTAATGTTGGAACAGCGCGTGAATTTTCTTGCATCACTGCTTAAAGTAAGATAGTTCCTGTTTGTGTGGGGAAATATGGATAACATGTAGCTTTAGAGAATGCTTTTTGAAAGATGATTTGTTAAGGTTGTTTGCTGACTGACATATGGTATGACATACGGTGCTATTTACCACCTCGGTGTCTGAACTTGCAGGGAAATGATTTTCTTTTTTAAACATTTAACTCTATTAAGTACTTGTAGACATCATCCAACATTGCCCTGGCCAAATCAATTTACACTTTCCTTTTCTTCTGTTTGTCCCATCTGTTTGTGACTGTTTTCTTCTTTTTTTATGTTGTAAACAGATTTTAGTGTTTCAAGGGCTGAGGGTCTCAGTAGCAACTAGTACTTGCAAATCCGTCTTAACTTTTTACCTGCAGCCTTCAAGGTGTTAGGTTTCTCTTACCCTCCTATGAGATGGAAATGCGTGCCAGGCCAGCTAGTAGGCTGGAAAAATTGCTCTCTAGTACAGTCTGGTGTAACATCTTCTTTAAAAGTAATCCTGGTTCTCCCCAGGAATAACAAACTTTTGAAACAGAGTAATTAGTAGGAAGAAGAAATGATGTTAGAGGTGGCATTGTTATGTTGAAAATCTGGTCTGTGGTGGAAGAGGGAAAAAATAACATGGAACAAACTGTTATCTTAAACCCTGGGCAAAAGTAGCTTTAAGACAGTGGAGTTTCTGGAAGAATACATCACGCCTTTCAGCACTGGTGGAAGATGTGGAAATGAAAAGGCTGAAAAAATTCACTGGACTTCTCCAGGCATGACTCCTGATACCATGGAAGCTGCTGTCAGGTTTGCTGTCTTCCAGCTGGACCTGTGTAGGGATTACAATGAGGATACTATTTATTTGTTTTTATATTACTGCTTTTTCAACAAGTACTTTAAGTATTCCCCTTAAGCATATGCGTAACTGCAAATCTTAAAAACATGAAGATAAGTGAAACAAATGCTCAAGTGTGGATTTATATAAAAGAGAAATTAAAAAAGGACTTGAAATATACCGGGGGGGATGTAGAATGGCTTGTGTTTTCTAAGCTTGTTTGCATCTTTCTAGCTTATATTGATCTCATTTCTCTACCAGATGCTGCAATTTTACAGAAAAAAAATGTGAATGTATACAAACAGTTTGAGATATTTTCTTCTACTTTAATTCTGCTTTTGCCTTCTCCAGTGTCACTGGGAGCAGTCTGATTGAAATGTGGATATACATCTCCATTAACACAGTGTGTCAGAATTTCTTGCTGTCTGTCCCACTTCTCTCTGAGTAATCAGTGACCTTGTGAACATTCATGTAGAGAGAAAGCAATAAATGCTTCTCCTCCCTCATTCCTCCCCTCTGTTATACTGCCTCCCCCCCCCCCTTTTTTTTCCAAGCCCCTAAGGAAATGGTGTTAAAAGTTTTAAGTAATAAACTCATATAGACGACTACATTTGCTACTTAAATGTATAGGTGGTAGAAAAATTTGAAGTGAATAGGTGAAGGTCCAGCCTCCACCAGTTTCCTGTGTTTCTACTCTATTCCAGACATATGGCTAGATAATCTCATTCCAGGATGCTCAGTATTGGTAATTGTAGTGTATTTAATGGAAATAGTAAGAAGCATGTAAAGGAAAGGGGTTTTTACTTCGATTTTTGAGCTTTTCATGGTGCGAGGCTTGTTCACACAACAGCGAAAAATATTCTCTACTTATTTGAAGCTTTGCGAAGATTAAGAGACTCAAAACTGAAAAATCTGCATGGATTTGTCAGTTATAAATTTGTTTCTTAAAATTAGTGTTTAGAACATGGAGAAGTGGTTGAGTAAGTGTCAGAACTGAAGGATAACACCAGATAGGGAAACAGTCTAGGTGACTAGTCGATGCTTAAAACATAGAGGAAGACTTTAAGAGGCTTTCTTAACTATATAAAACATCCCTGTGAAAGTGTTTAAATGAGGGCTCGTTTTGCTTACAGAGGCCATACATTTAAATAAGCTTAAAATGTAAACACAACTGCATGCCTTCTGGGGGAGACATAAAACAACACACTTTTTTTTTTTTCTTTCTTTTTTTTTTTTTCCTCCTCTCCCACTAGAATTTTGTGCTATCCTAAGTTTGCCAAATGGCACCTCTTTGATCATATTCAGGAGAATTGTTAGTGTTTTGAAGTAAATTTTATTGCGTGTAACCATGCATGTTGAATGTTGCGCGATTAAAAACCTGGTGCCATAGTAAAATAAACTGTGTATGGTATCAAAGTGTTTACTGCCTGGAGGACTATTACAAAATCATCAATCTGGTAGTCTTCTTCCTTTTCCTATATGTGGTAGGATAAAAGATGTTCTTTACAGGATCTTAGAATTTAGTGGAGGTGGAAAACAACACGCCAAGTGGGAGAGAGACTTCATGTAAGTGCCTTGTGATCACAGCTCAACCATTCTAAAAGAGGGATAGCACAGGAAGCGAAACGGAGCCATCTGCCAGTGGCCATAAGGTCTGTGCGAATTCTGCTGAAAGTTTGTTGAAACAACTTCTTTGTGATGGAAATGTTACTTGGTCTCTGCTAACCCTCTGTAGTGAGTTCCGCCCACAGGATGCTTTCTCTGGAGGTCAGCAAGATGGTCATTCAAACACCTAGGTCCAGGTCTGCAAGTGCCCAAAACCCCATGGCTTTCAATAGGGGTGTGTGCTCATAAAGAGGAGATGATTCCATCCAGGCTCTGACTGTCTTCAAACAAATGGACAAGCCAATTTAAGGTGTCACTCTCATGAAACAGAAGAGTCAGCAGGAAGGAAATGTGTTTGAGCTTCATCAGATCCCGTTTCAGTTGGTACTTTCTTGCAAACCCATATTTTCTTGAAGTTTCAGTCTACTCTGCTGGACTGTGAACTGGGGCAGCTGAAATACAGGTGCTCTTCTGATTCTGCAGTGTCTCTTACCCGAGTACTGACTGCCTACCAGTGGGACAGTTGCATTCCAAGTGGTTGCGGTGAGACTTGATATTGCAGCCCTGAATCTCTCTGGCACTGTCTTTCATTCATTGCTGTTATGTTTTTCAGAAGTATTTATCAGATCTGTGTGTTTTTGCTCATGTGTGGCAGAGGCCTCTCATTAATTTCACTCAAGATATTTCTTTATCAGACTGCAAAGAGTATACCTCGGAGTACGCTAATTTGCTTTAGCAGAGCTTGAAGGTTGCATTTGAACTTTTTTCTAATGTTCTGAAAAATAAACCTTTTTTAAGGTTAAAAAATGGTTGTCAAATTAATTTTTTCCTTTAAATTTTAAATAATTTATTTATTTAGCCCATGTTATTAGAAGCGTTTTTAGGTTGCTTTTTTTTCTTCCTAATGTGGAAGGGGGAGGTTAAACGGCCCTGTTTTGGAAATGGGGATAAATCTCTCTGAAATGGCTTTAATAAACCTTGCTTCATTGTTGATGTCCATCCTTTGGAGGAAGTGTTGACAGAGCAGTTGAAGTTTTCGCCTCCTTTGATGTGTGAGGGTTTGAGATCTCTTCAAAATCACCGTTGCTTTAAATAGCCCCAAATACTACTTTGAAGCAAGATAAGCAGGAAAAGCGAATGTCTGACAAGACAAATTTGCCTAAGAACTTCCCATTTAGCCAAAAGATAAAACTGGTTTTCATCTAGCATTCCTAATTTATAGTAAGACTGATCAACAGAAGACCCACATAAGTGTTTCTGTATACGTGCTCCAAATCAGCTTCTGCTCTATCAAATAAATCATGTACCTGTGGCTGTGTTTTTTAATAGAGTTACAGATGCAGATTTCTAAAGCACTTTTGTTGAAACAATTTTATTTTATAACCATTAAAAACATAGGGTTGTTACTTTATAATGTCAGCTTTTGGGGAGACATATCTACAGTGCGGAACGGGATGTCTGCTGTTTTATTTTCTAACCATGCTTGAAGATAGGACAGTATTGTCACCTGGTCTCTGATATTTCTGTGAGTGCATGACATTATCTTGTGTTTCAAGCTAGCCGTGATTATAGTTGAGTTCTGGGGAATGACCTATAAGTTGCTGGTTTCTTCCTCATGACCTCAGTATAATCTAGGTGGGATCTGTGTGTGTATATAAATAAAAAGTACATGTAGCTTTCAGTAACTTGAGTAATCAACTGAAAACAGTGTGAAACGTGTCCTTGATTCTTTATATGCTTTGGATGTGGCAATAATTGTGAAAATACTTGCATATTAATTTCCCTTCTGCTACTTACTTTAAGTGCGCGTATGCCTTGCATTTTTCCAGAATAATTTTCTGGGTCCCTGACTTCTTTCCTGAATTGCCAGAACCTCAGTCTGGGGAACGGACCCTCATATTCAGAAACCTTGGTGTATGATGTATCTTTTCCTGATTGAGAGCAAAAGTGTGCTGATCCTTCCCCTGTAAGAAAGAAATCTAGAATATCTAGAATCTAGTTGAGCTTTAGAGATACCAAAGCCAGTGAACAGAACTTGTCACCTGCTTCCTTTGTCTCTGCTGGAATTGGCATCTAAATGCAAGAAAAAAAGTAACTCCAATCCAATATGTTTGCTTTTTAAAAAAGTGCCATTTATCCTTGAGATTTCCTTTTTATTGAAGTGGTAAGGATTATGAAAAATGGAAGAAAACCACTTTATTCACTTACCTGTATTTTTTTTAATTTAGTAGTTGCTTTTCTTGTTCTTTTTTCCTCCTTTTTTTTTCTTTTTTATTTTTTTCCTTCCTTCGATTGTAGAATTGAAGCGACTGTTTGGTTTTTGCTTTTTTTTTTTCTTGTGGAAATCTCTGAAGCTCTTTCGATTAAACTACTGTTGAGTAGTCTCGTCGCTGCAGTCCTTTGAAGAATTGGCCAGTGTGTTTCCATAGGTGATTGATTGAAACAGGGGTGTATACTTTGGGTGCAGCAGTCCTGTACGTTGCCTGGCACACTTGAAGCCTGACTGTAGCATGACATCTGTGTGGTATAGAATCCGGTATTTTAAGTGCGAAATGTGTTATAGAACTTCTGTTGCTGAGCAGTCACCTACCAAGGTGAGTGGCGTTTAACTTTAAATGTCATTTGCCAATAGAGTGTATCTGTAGTCTTAATTTTGTCAACAATATTTCTGAATTACATAATTTTAGGGATAGGGGAGAGGGTTGAATCAAGTAAGTCATTTTTATCCATGCTGTTTCTGACAGTTGAAATGTTATTGACCAAAAACATATTTATGTTTGTTCAGCACAAATATACTCTTTTGTAAGAGTTACCATCTGTTACATTTCTTCTGCATCTGTGGAAAGTGTTTTGATTTTTTTCTCCTTTTTTTTTTTTTCCCCCCTCTGGGTAGACTTATTTTTAAAATCTGTAGTAGATGATTAGTAGTTTAGTTGTTTTGGGGTTTTTTTTTTGTTTGTGTTTTTGTTTTTTTTAAAAAGCCCATTGCCCATTCATCACTTAATATAATCGCACTGATACACTCCATGCAGGTACAATTTAAAAGCAATTTATGACTATGAGACCTTTTCTTGCATTTTTGGTTGTGACAGACACATTGAGTATTTGACTCACGTAGCTTATTTCCAGCAGAGGGAATTTTTAACTCTTTCCTCCAATGGGTTTGATACAATACACAATTGTAATTGTGCTCTGGCAGAGCTGATACTCAGCTCCATTGTCATGGAGCAAAATCCTCCTCTCTCATAGTGTTTGGTTATTGTACTAAGCTATGATCCATCAAGCTATTCCAGCTGCAGCTGAGCTGCAGCAAGAGATTATCATCTTCTCACTGCCTCTTGCTGTCCCCTCAGGTCTGCCAGTCTCTTTGCACATGTTGTCACTCCTTAACCTAATTCTGCCAAAGTGCTCTAGCTTAGAAATACCAGACCACTTTGAGAAGGCCAGGGATGGAGTCACAGCTACTACTGTAACCATGGACCAACAGTAATACCAGCAGCATTAGTATTAACTTCAGTGAGGATTACATTTCATTTCTGGGTGTATCTTCCTGCAGCAGTGGCAGTTGTGCTCCTGCTGACTTAAAATGGATTTGAAATTGTTCAGCTTTTAGGAAGAAGCAGGCATCATCTTGTAGAACCAACACTGAGGTCAGCAACAGTGTAGTGGTTACAAGGATTCCCAAGTGCTGTAAGAGAGGTCAACATGGGAAAACTTTCAGAGGGAATTCCAGTCCCTGTAGTTTTGGAGAAAAACACTCCCAGTGTAAGTGGAGATTTGCTAACAGCTAAAATCTTTGGTATGTTAACCAACACTAAGCAAATGGTTTTATTTATTTATTTATTTATTTTCCCCCAGGGGAGTTTATAGTTATCTACCTTTTGGAGATGATTCTTAAAAAGAAATTTTCATGGGTGTCGATGATAGTTGATCGTGTTTCTTTTTAGAACTGGTAAAGCACCACTCCTGCACACTGCTTTTAAATTTATTTTTTCCTTTGAGAAAAAAGCATTCATTATATGGCTCATGATGTGAGGTTTGCAGAACTTAATGTAATGAACGTGACAGGGCTTGAAATGATACAGTGGAAAAAACTCCCTGGCTCAAGGTAGTTTTGAAAACAAATGAATTAATTTTCTGTGCCTCTGACTGACGTTAATGTGGTGCTTTGGTTTTTTTCCTTTTTGTTACTCTCTTGAAAGCTTCAAGGAGCTACCAGCTAACCTGTGGCCTTAGAAACACAGTGCCTTCATTTGTAGTGGAAACGTCCTAAAGATCTTTTCTTCTTTACAAAAAAAAAAAAAAAGGAGAGAGAGAGAAGGATCAGGCAGTTGTCAACAGTGGACTGTCTTAGTCACTGAATGGATCATTTTTATGGCTCCTGTGTAAGTAAATAAGTAACAGGTGACCAGAGGACTCTGCTACATGTTGTAGAATATTATTTGAGACGATGAACCTGAATCAATGAAGGATTTTTTTAATCACTGGCTGAATGAATCATTTTGTGCCTGTGAGGATGTTTGAGCAATATGTAGCCTCTTGAAACCAACATGTGTGCTTATGTAGAGCTATTTGTGATTCACTTGTATTTTGTGACAGGTTAGTTATAATTCCTTCAGCCTTCATTAATGATCATTGTGAATCCTTTAATTGAGCTCTTTCACATAATTTGTACACTCACTAACTTTAAAATGCAACTCGGGGGGGGGGGACACACACAATGTATTTAACAACACTTCAAAAAAAAAAAAAAAATCCCTGTCATCGAAATCTTGCGTTCGAGTCCAACAGGACTTCAGAGCAGTAATCTTCCTGACATGGTTTTGTTTAAAGAGGTTTTTTTATTGTTTGCTCTGTTTTCTTTTCTTTGCTAATAAACCAGTTTATGTCTAAGTCAAATTATTTGAGCATCTTGTTTTTAAAATAAATTTTAAAAAATCCTTTGCGTAGTTTATCTGCGATAGAAGAGAAGCTAGCCAGCCACAGCGTGTGCTTACAGGCTCAGAGACTTGCCAGATGTGAGGATGGATTCTGCCGAGCTACAATGACTACATGGGAAAGTGAATGCTCTAAAGTGTAGTAGGTTTTGCTACAGTTATGTTTATGGGCCTTCGCACTTCTGGAGGTGCCGAAAACCAAACATTGCAGCAACAATTTGCTTCATAAACACTGTTCATTGAAGTTGCAGATGCACTTGATTTAGGACAGTGTTCTAAGGGGTGCTGAACCTTCAACACAAGCAGCCCCATTGATGTCAAGGGTACTAATGTATTTAACTTAAAGCATATGCTGAGCTGAAATGAGATGTAAAACAGAATATTATTGGATTTTGTGAATTCTAACCTGTTCCTCTGTACTTCTAGGAGTAAAAGGGCACTTTCTCCATGCTTGTTTTGCAGCTTGGTTATTCCTTTTCGTTAGCCTTTTAAGATTTAGACCCCAAAGAAATCTGGTAGTTCTTCCCCATCTCTGTCTGTAGTTGAACTACATTGAAATGACTTTACCAAGATAACCATATGAAAATAAAAGTTTGGGAAGCAGTCTGAGCAGGCAAGACATCTCTCAGAAGAACATCGATGCCTAGTGTGCTAAGTTAAGAGACAATTTAGGTTAGGAACATGCCATGTTTGAGTGACTCCACTGTGCTGACCTCTCGCTATTTTCTGTGGCCTTTGCTCTTTGCCTGCAAACTGAAGATGACTTTCTCCTCCCATCTTTTGCAGTAGCAGGCACTCAAGGTTATCCCCTCTTACCACCCATATTCTTGGACTTTATTCTCTTGTCTGCAAACTTTTCCCTTCCCAACCAGGTCAAAGCTCATTCTTTCCTCCCCAGCAAAGCTGTGATCTGCATTGTCTCATGTTCTGACCCCTATAGTGGACGGCACTTGAATCTTGTGTTGTGCTGCTCGGACATGGACTGTGAAGCTTTTTGCATAGGTGACAAATATAATTAGTCCCATTTTACAGATAGGCAGGATGATCTTCTGTAAAATCATGTGTAATCAGTGTTAGATCTGGGGAAGTACTTTTGATCTGAGACCCTATTCCAGCTATTCAAGAATGCATCTGGTAGGCACTGGGAGTACATATGGCCACCATCCTGATACGTTGCTGTGCAGCATTATGCATCTGAGTGCGTTCATCAATAGATGCTGAAAATCTGTTTGAGTTTCTGTTGACTGAGCCTCAGACATTGGTCTGTCCTTGTTCTTCAATTGCACCAAAGTTTAGGCCACAGCACTAGTTCTTTTTTTTTTTTTTTTCTTTCTTTCTTTTATACGAACAAAATTTTGAAGCTTTCATTGTCTGGTCATGCCTCTTTAAATGTAGATTATTTTATCTGACAAACCCTGGATTTTGGCTGCACCTTCTCTTCAGCGACTTGTGTATTTAAGAGGAGGTCACCACTTGAGCGTGAGAAAAAGTGGTTTATTGAATTGCAAAAGAGCATACTTGTGTCTTTGAATTCCTTTGAGAACAGCCGTACATTATGTGTATTGCTGTCTTGAATTGGCCCCATGCATTTGGCAAGCACAAATGGAAGTGGGTAGTAGAGCCAGAATATTGTACTTGCTCTTCTTAGTGCTAGATCCTGAAGGCTGGTGTATCTTTAGGTTTCATTGAAGTTACCATATCGTTAAATTAGTCAAATGTGTGTTTGTGTGTATTGGAGAGTAGCTTTTAATTGTCCATTTTATTTCAGGGTTGTTGGTGATTCAGAATTTTTCACCCTATATTCACATTGAATAAAACATGGCATTAAAATGCCTCTGGTAAGGTAGAATAATTTATGCCCTGAAGCAAATACGTTAGAAATATGAACTTTTTTTATGATTAACTTTGGAGACCTATCTCCGTTTAGCATGTTATAATTGTGGTCCATGTTCCATAAATGTTGCAATGGGCATGTTAGACCAAAACAGTGGCAGTTTATGGTATGCCAGGGCAAAGTGATGTTGTCAATTACAAGAAAAAAAAAAAAGAAGAATGTATATTGAGGGGAGAATTCTCAATACTATAAAATTCAGCATTCATTTCTGCTTCCACTGGAAGTTTTAGGAAAACTAGGTTTCAAAGACCACAAAGAAGCACTGGGCACACAGGACTAATAGAAAATAATTTCAAATTATTGCTTGGGAAAGGAAAAATCTATACACTTCCTTTCTTTTGTGGCTCTCCTCCAGCTGCCGTTGGTGACATCAAAATAAACTCTGCCTTTTGGGCAGAGAGGGGATTGTGAGTTTGATCACATGCTTATTCCAGCTGCAAATATTTGTTTATTCTGGGACTTGCATTCATTTTTGTTTATTGCATGAAATTCCTTTTCCCTCCTTGATCTCCAGCACTTGCTATAAATGAGGTCTTCACACATACTACTTCTCTACCTTTTTGCGTGTGTGCGCGCACACACATGCGTATATGGAAGCCCTTGTCTGCGTTGGATTGAATCGTTAATGCATTGAAGTATACAGACTCTCATCTGCTCATAAAAGCAAGTGTATCTTGGTAAATGGGGCCTGGAGGCTTAGAAATAAAATGGTTCTCTGCTTTAGTTCAAATACAAAAATCTGAGCAGCTCATCTTTTATGATTTCTGTATGGCACACTTTCTGTTTTTAAAAGCTACAGCAAATATGAAAGCATTGCCATTATTGGCAAACTAATCATGCCAAATTTATTTGGTCTTTCAAAGGCTTTCTCTAATTGAGCTGTTAAATTGGTTAGCCAGAAGATACGCAACAGGAAATAATAAACCAATTTTCTTTGGGGAGTATTTTTAATTCATATGTTGTATAGTTAATACTTAGAATTAAATAATGGGGACACTAGTAACTGCAGGCTGTTCCAAAGGGGAATATAAACAAAGGATAGGAATTTCCCTCCTGAAAAATAAATTTCTGGCCTGGCAAATCAGTCCTCTCTTTATTCACAGATTGATAGTTAAAATTTATTCAACTTTGCAGCATCATCCCTGTTTTGAGGCATTGTCTGCCAGGTGCTGTCCAGGATTTAATTTATCTTGGCATTGACTTTTATCTAAAACATAGATATTTAATTGAAGTCAAGTACTCAAAATTACATAGACCCGTTTCAGTGAAATTTTGCCAATGAAAGGTTAGAGAATTGCTCCCCAGCATAAAGTAGTTGACGGTCTCTTTCTCAGCTCCTTGTTCTTTGGTTTAAATACTACTCTTTCATACCTGTGTAAGAAGCTCAAGCAAAAAGTACTTAATTGTAAGATAGATTTAAATCGTTTGAATGCTGCTTAACAGGGGGATGCAGCTTCAAATTTTAAGACGATTTAACAACAAGAACAACAAAAATCTGTGTTGGTTAAGCTGCAGAAGACTCATGTATCTAATCTTTTTTCCAAAGTCTTTTTGTCATATTTGTTCTTAAGTTGTTTCTTTCCTAATGTTTGAGATTCTGACTTTTCATCTATGTCTTTTCCTGTTCTTTTGCAAAGTACGTACAAAAAATATATATAAAACTTTGCAGTTATGCCTTTAGTGCCGGAGCAGGAATTGGAACATGTTCCCATTTTTCATACAAAGGTTCTCCCTAGTGAAGTCTCAACCAATTGCCCTCCCTTGACTCAGACTCCTAAAAGTAATGACCTTGTATGTGATGGCTGGAAAAATAAATAGAGTAAGTAGGATAAGCAGAAATTTGGGATGGGGGTCAGGGTAGAAAGGTTCGTAGCCAGTGTGGCATGTCTTCCCCCTTCTGTTTAAATTGTCAGGTCTTTGACAGAGAATCCCTGTGTTTCGTGGATGGTACAGTCCTGAACACGCTGGTAAACTTTAGTAAATACTAATAAAGGGTAACAGCCCAAGGCACTATTGTATGCAAGATGTGTATTCCTTTCACTAAGACCATCTGTTTTTAAAACATAGAAACAAATGACAGTGCTTTGTGCCTCAAAAACTTAATCTACAAAATATACTGACAAGAGTTACTCTCAAAAATGGATACTTCTTTCCATGGAAACTCAGGGCTGGAAGTCAGATATGGGTTGTAGTCCTGAATTTGCTGTTGAATCGCTTCATGATTTTGGGCAGCTTTTCTGTGAGTTGCTATCTTCATCTGTAACATGGATGGGGTAATGGGGGATTGGCAAATTAAAAAAAAAAATACAGGAAAGGAATTGTAAGGTTCGGTTGTGTAAAGTCTGTAAAATACTTGAAAGATCTTTAGATAGAAATACAATGCTCAGATTCTGAAAACTGAGCGTTTCAAAATGACTTTCACATGGCTTCGAGGCCTGCATATAATTTGTAGGGTTGAAGATGCCATTCCTAACTGAAAGTTGAAGCTACCGCTCTTTCTGATAATTGTTGCTAAGTACGTTGGTAAAAATACGTTGCCGGTATCATACGATGTCTCTGCACTTGTTGATGGTTTGCCACTTCTTTTAATTCAAAAGAAGTTTCCTTGTATTTCCTTACCTTTGTGTTGTTACAAATATAATATGTAAGCTACACATCTTGTATCTTTGCTTTGGAAAGCAGTATAGTTACGCAATGGGAGATACGTAGATTGCATTGAGAATAATCAGCATTTATTGGACCATGTTTCAAGAAGTATTATGTATTCACCATGTTGATGCAGTTTGTTCCCAGCTTTGTGGCAGCTGCAACTCTGTGTTTGCGGGAAGAACGCTGTAGAGTCAGGCTGCAAGTGCGCCGGCACGTTTCACAAAGATACAGGTATTACTTGAGCATGTTTTTTATCTAGAATCCAGGTTGACTGTTTTCTTCTGTAACTGAGTGGTTAGCTTAATTGCTGGGAAGCAATAAAGGAAGAAAAATTAAGCTCCATCTTCCCACTAAAGGGCAGCATAGTAAGAGTGGGATGCAGTCTGATTAAAAGGTAGTAATAGGGGTGGAAGGGTGACGTGGAATTTAGTTGAGCGTGGTGCTGTCTCATTTTCCTCAATTTACATTGAATAACAGCAGAGCAGAAAGGAGACCAAAAGGAAACAGATGCTTTCAAATAACAGCATTGTGAATTAGTACCTCTCAGTCACTGCACTGGAGGCACCGTATCTCTTTCTGATGAGGCATCCGTCCAAAAAGCATAGCTAGGTTATTATTTAATGTAAACTAAGTGTGTCTGAAGGTCTGGTCCTCCTTCCAGTCTATTAAGATGATCGAACCAGTGAATTTCACAGGCCGGTCAGCTTAAACTGTTGCATCTTTATGGATTTTTAGTGGAGCTAAAACCCATTGAGGATTTGGTCCTTTGTGGTTTTGGAAAAATTGTGCCACAGTAGCATAGGACTGTATGTATATGTTTTCATGTGTAGAGTAATCTATGAAGAACCACAAACCACGTGCTATGAATACATTTACATTAAGCATTGTTAAATGTTTTGCTCTGATTTTTATAGTGTTGATGAATATATAAATTGCTGAATATATCAAGTTCTAAAAATGACTAAATTAAACGCAGCATAAGATCTTTCTACTGAGTAGAGGTTTCATCTTAGGTGGCTACTATGCCTTCGAAGTTCTAGGATTTCTTATTTTGGCATTAAATTCCAAGCTTTGGAAAATACTGCAGATGCTTTGGAGCTCTTTGTGAGATACCATGTCTTTTAGACCGGGGAGGCAATGAATTGGAAGTTACCGGAAACATATGTTGACAGAACTCTGTTCCAAATTCTGTGTCTAGCTCAGCATGGATGTGGCAAAACGAAGAGAACTGTTTTCTAGCTGAATTTACTGAGGTTAAAATACATATCCATCTTTGCAAATTATTGTGAGAGAGGTCAAATCTGCTTTTTGAGTGGTAAGTGCTACTGGGCCAAGTCTGTTAACTAAGGGATGGTTAACTAAGGTTTGTTAACATGGGATGGGAGGGATGAAAACAGCATATTTAAAAATTTATTTATTTTTTTTTTTAGCCTCAGAGATGATATACCTGTTCAAAAACTTAGCAGGGCCCTGAGGGTACTCATAAGCCTTAATGACCCTGACCAGCCTCACCTGGAGCCTCCACCCACACCCATGCGCCCCAGGAAGTTCAGCCCTTGGCCCTCCTCAGTCTCTGCTGGGGCCGTGTTGGAGGAGTGTTGGTCTTCTGCTTGGCCACAGCCATGCCTATGCGTGCCTCCAGAGCCCCTTGATCTGGACCTCAACCCACAGACTGGCTTCCTGGCTTGGTCTCAGCCCTCTCCGGTCGCTGTGGACCTGCTTTAACAGCTGAATTCAGCTTGCATATGTAAGTGACGTGTCAGAAACAGGTATAGTTTCAAAGGACTTTACTTTTTAAGAGTCATTCTCTAGTTAGCTTGCTTTCCCTCTTTCTTAGTTTTTTTTTTTATTAAATGTAAATGCTTGGGAATTAGGTCTTTTTCACAGTTCAGCCTCTCGCTGGTTCTCAAGGTTCTGTTGAAAAAAGTAAAAGGCTTTCTGGAGAGCGATACTCAAGCAGTGTATGTGTTAAGCCTCTTGCTCCCCCTCCCAGCTTTAATTCCAGATCAGCATCCTATCCAGATCTGCTACTGCATTTTCTTAATCCTAAGAAGTTCAGGGTTCTTTCTCCCTCCCGAGGAATTTTAATTATTTTTGGTAGCAGATGTGTGGAAAAAAATGAATTAAACCCCCCCCTTTCCTGTAGTGTGAATGTGAAGTCATTGCTATTGTCAACTCTCAGTGGGTCACTTGCATATAAATAAATTAAAGGGGGGGGAAGTAATCTTTTGTTAACGTGGAATTCTGTTACTTGTGGCTGCCATGGTAACAGATGAGGGGAGACAGTGCTGGCATGGTAAAGCTTAATGGCAAAGCAGCAGAATGTAGTGATGAATTTAGCGGGAGGAAGAAGGGAAGAGAGCACAAATCCTTTAGCAATGCTGTGAAATGAGTCACCAATTAAGCCACAGATGGGGAAGGGCTTCCACATTTATTTACAAATTTGTTTCAATCGGATTTTGTTGATTATATTTAGAGCAGGAAGAGTGACAGACTGGAACTTCGGGGAGCAGTAAATTTGACTGCATCTTTTTAAGATGATCCCCCCCCCCCCCCGAATTAGCTCTTTTGTTGTAGCTTGTAAAGGTGGTATTGCTGTCGTGATTGTTTCTTCAGTGGAGTCCTGAATGACTTTCCTGACTCTGGACCTTGCCAAGAAAAGTCAGTGGGCAATTTCCCCCCCCTCAAGATTTTGGTCTGTAGAGGTGCATTTTGCTGTTTCATCCTGTTAGGCTGAAAATAAAAGGGTTTTAACCCTCTCTTTTTTAAGAGGATAAACGGTGAATGTTTTGACTTTGCCTTTTTCTTTTACCCTTCATTAGTATAAAGCACCTCTTGCACACTTCAAAGCTTTGCTGGAATAGCAGGCTGTGTCATAAATCAGGATTGAGTTATGAAGGGAGGCTTTTATAGGGAAGACTGCCGAATGTCATCTTGTGCCATGCCTGGCTTTAGGTAATACTTTGAACTTGATAAATGTGATGAGCCCGACTCTGTACTTGGCTGGTTAGTGGCCCCTAGTTTTTAAACTCGCAAACTTAAACTTTTGTTGAGTGGTGGGATTTTTTTCCCCCACATATGCTCTGGCATGACTGCTATTATGCTGAATTAGAGACAGTGATTTCTTTGAGCTCTTGGGGAGAGTACTTGTCATCTCAAGTTCTTCTTGGTGGAAGATCAAGAGAGAATTGTAATTACTGCTTCAGTGGGAGTGTTTGTGTTAAGTAGAAAGTTCCAGAGCACGGAATCTTTTGTGCAGAAACTTCACCCGAAGCTTTAGCGTTGTCTATGTCATGTAATGGAAATGGTTCTGGAAGTTAGTAAACAGATTATTTACTGTCAGTAAATAGTGCCAGACAGGGTAGATTTCACATCTGTGAAGTTTTTAGTGGTGCAGGGTTTTCAGAAGTGCTGGAGGGAAGGAATGGGACATGACAGGAAAGGCAAAGAGAGGAGTTTGCGAGAACAAGTGAAATGTGAGATGAAAAGCTGAAGTGAAACTGGTTGGAGTGAAGGATGTGTTAGAAGGCTGTCAGCAGTAGGGATAGAGGAGTGACAATAGTGTTATTTGTTGTTATTTTTTATTTTAGGGGAGAGATGAGAACACAAGAGGAAGGTGTTTTTGCTAGAAAAGTTACAGGTGGATGAAGCACCTTGTCTGAAGAGCGTTTTGGCCAGACTACAGGACAAAAAATGTAGTGTACCTCAGCTACACTAGTAAGAGGGAAAATCACTGATATGGTGAGTGGTGCTTCCCTCTTTAAACTGAAATGCTAGAGGAAGACGTGAACAAGCTACGGAAGGCAGAAAAATGCCTTGTTTACTGCCGATACAAATCGTAGAGAAGACAGTGTCTTTGTGTACCCTGAAAGGATATCCTGCTATGACAGGCTTTTGGAGACGGTGGTGGCTCTTTTAAAAGCTTGCATCTTTACTGTCTCTTTTCAGATTTTGATTTCATTAATTAAGAAGATAGAACTATGTGGCATGAGTCTGTCAGAGCTGGGTATGGGGTTTTCTGCATTGCTTTGTGGTTTGGTGTTACTCTTTCTGCCTGTAACTGGAAGCACAACACCTGAGGTTGCTTCATGAGGGTAGAAATGGATGCTGATGGAGACAGGGTGGGAGAAGAACTAATTGCAATGAAAAAAACCAATTTTTAATGTATTCTCCTAAACTGAGCACAGTTGTAAATACCAGAAAGTTAAACTTGGGCCTCCAGTATGTGCTGTGAGCTTGTTAAAATGGGTACTGTGCTGCTGCTGGGCAGGGAATATGTCCTTGCCATCCTCAGGAGTTTGTGGCAGAAGTCTACTTTTACAAAGTGAGAGGCTTTGTGGGACCTTATCTGTCCTGTTTGATTATCACACCCTCTGGGGAGAGATGGAGCAGGTCTATAAAGGACTGTTGATTTCCATTTCAGGACAGGCCTTGCAATAGGATGTGAGAGGGAGATACTCTTGGGTCCTTTACAGCCTAATTCTGGTTGAGGGAATAGCCTTATTTTGCAAGCTTCTGTGGTTTGAGATGTGCCCTGAAGGATAAGGCTGAAGGACTTCATTGTAGGATTACTCCTGCCTGACCTGCGGAAGGCAAGCCATCATCTTGCCTGCAACATGTGTGGTAGTCTTGGAAATAAATTTTTGTCATTGTTTGAAGGAAAGTCCCATTAAATGATTTATTTCAAACAGTGGTGCTGTGCAAATGATTAATAGTAACACCTTAGATTATTACAACTGGTTTCCTGTTTCCTTTCTCAATTTCACTTGTATGAAGAATATTTCATCCCTAGACACTTTTTTTTTTTATTTTCTGCTCCATAAACCAGCATAGTGCTGAATAGCTGATTTGAGCAAGAAGCACCTTGTTAAAGGTGATGGTAAACTGAAGGTAAAGTCAGGGTAATTTCCTTGCCTCTGACAAAGTGGTCCCTTTTCTTGAGATTGTTATACCATTCCTGCTAAGGCTGGCTTTATTCCCTGATAACTGTAAAGCAAAATTATTTCTGAGGAGTCGGGATTTTTGTCTCAAATAATTTAAACCGAAACAAATTGCAGATTTAAAAGATGAAATCTTCTTTTTTTCAACACCTACTTTTATTACAGACGATGACTACTCAGCCTTTGTGTGCAGTGGGTGCAGGATGCGCTGAATTCTTGCTGTTCCCTTGGTGGACCGCAGCCACGTGCCAGTTTTGGCTGCCAGGGGAAGGAGTAAAACCATGTATTGAGAGAGTTGAAGTGTTATGGGAAGATCACGCAGTTACTCATAGCGTGTGTATATGTTTTATTCTGTGAACTCAGTGTTTTATAATTACTGAGCTGCTAACAGTGCTCTGAAATAATAAGGGAGCTGTCTCCATTCTGGACGTGGAAAGGTAGAAGCATAGAGGAGAAAAACTGTAAGCATTTGAAGTCTTTGGGAAATAAAGATGCTCAGCGAAGCCTTTCCTCTGTCAAACAAAAAACGAGCCTAGAGCTTGAAATAGAACAGGGATGCTTGACTTGCAAACTGCTCTGCTGTGGAGTTACTTGCATTTTCTAGCAAGAATCCCGTTGGTGTCATTGCAGTGTTGGTAATAAATTGAACCAGAAAATGTTTATTTCCTGCTTTGCAGTGGTTTCCACAGTGTTTTCTCAGTTCTGAGCAACTACTCCAAACAAAACGTGCTGTTTTTTTTTTTTAATCTGGCTCTGTTGGGAAGTTCAGATTTTCACCCTTCATACAACACTTCAGGATTTTGGGTTTTGGCTGGGTGTTTTTGGTTTTGGGTGGGTTGTTTTTTGTTTGTGGTCGTCCGTCCCGTCCGTGTCCCCCCCCCCCCCCCCCCCCCCCCATGATTGGAGTGAAGGGACAGTGGATTGGAGGTTGTTGTTTTGAATTGTGGTCATTTTCACAGCTAACTTACAACTCTTCTGACTAAGAGAAATCTTCAGCCTTAGCTCTGCTTGTACTTGGATCTGTCATAGTACTCCTGTTTGTTTGATTGTTGCATGATTAGCCTCTCTAGCCTGTATTTCCAGTAGGGTTTACCGCTGTCAGCTCTCTGCTTGGGACTGAAGGGCAGCGTACGCAGGGTGAAGTCAGATCACAGCTGAGGAGATGGGTGTGGGTAGCATCAGGCGAGAAAGAGGCAAGTGAAATGAATCAGACATTTGAAGCTGGGAGGGGTGGGTATGTTGAGGAGAGGCAGGCTTGTTGTCCTAATGATTAGGAGGAAATGCAACTTGTGAAGCAAAATGAGCCAGCATATGGCAGAAATGGGAAAAGGATTGCCTGCTGGTTGTTACTGAGGGTACTGAGTCCCTCCGGACCCCTGGGCATTACCTGGAGTTGGGGGTGCTTGGCACTCCTGGAGATCTGGCCCCAGAGACAAGCAGACGGCTGCCGTTTCCTGACAGCCAAAGAGGTTTGACAAGATCAGCACAAAGTAATACTCTAAATCTTTTCAGACTGCCTGAAATGTGGGTGGACAACTCGGTGCCTTTAATAGCCATTTGTTTTCTATGGAAGGGGAACAGCTATTTTTGGCTCCTTGCTGTCGTTGACCTTTAATACTATGAGGGAAAAACTATAGAAAAACCAGTTTTGAACACCTTAGTGTAAGGGTTGCTCACTAAGTACAAAGAAAATTCCCTTTTACCTGGCAATTGCTTAATATACAGGTATAGCAGCACACTTGGAAGGCCTTAAAAAGTTAGGCAAGATGAGACATGGCAAAAGCCATTTTGCCTGAACATGTTTCACATTCCCTACTAAAGAGAAGGTGTATATAGCTGTTGCTCTCAAGAAACTGTAACTGTTCCTGCGTCCTTTAACAGCCTCTGTTTCCAGTGCTCAGCTGGGCTTTGTAGGGCCTCAAGAATATTTTATGTTACCAGTAAGAGTGCGTTATCTTTATTCTATATGTTTTTAGCGTCAGTGTCTACATGTAGTGAACTCAGGTTATGATACGGAGGTGTACATGCTATGTGAGGCACAAGGTTTCTGTATGTTTCTTAGCAAACCTTGTGTTTGCCAGTCAAGCGTATTTGTGTGGTTAGAGTGGGCCTATGGTTGCGATGCCGTCAAGATTTGACGTTACTCCTGGCAATTTAGTAGAGGCTTCTCCAGTCATTAACTATCTCTAAGTCCCATGAAATATGAAGATATAGGAGACAAAACTGTTCTTTCTTCCTGGGTATAGGTTTAGAGCATATCCTTTTAAAAAAGAAAAGAAAAAAAGATACAAAGATCAAATATCCAAAAAAAACCCCCACCCCTGCAAATCCTGAAAGGCCTTGGACCAGCCGACCAATGTATTTCTAGCTTTTGCTAGTTGTAAGTTATGAAGTTTTAAGATGATTACGATAACTGCTTTGCACTTGTTTTTTTATGTAATTTTAGCTGTGAGAATCCATTGCTGAAATTCTAAAATACCATATATTGAATTATGTAAAGCATTAATCTTTAAATCTAGCAGAGATACTAACATTGGGATTATTAGGCTTTTCTGGTAGCACATGTACTCATGTAGATCTGGTGCTTTCTCAGTTACCAGGCCTTGCGGGGGGGGTCTGATATTATTGACTCTCTATTTTTGATAAGAAAAAGTTTCTAGCCAAAGTAGTTTTCAAGCTCTGAAGCTTTAAAAAAGAAAGAGACCAGTGCTAATTGTTGGTTTCTTATGAGCATGGCTTTCCTGCAGTGCAGTTGCTTGGGGGTGTTTAGGAAAAATTCTGGAGGTTGTAATAGGACTCCAGGATGCTACAGGAAGCTTTTTTATGTTTTTGGCCAGGTTTTCAGAATGACTGAATGACCTAGCCTACTTTTAAATGGCAATTTCATTATTTAATGTAAATTTTATGCATTTTTTAGAGAAAACACATTCACCAGTACCTTATTATACTTCTAATGAGGGCCAGATGTGCTTCTCTGCTACAGAACTGAGGCCATAATGCAAAAAGGGACTCTGCAGTAGAGTCCTTTGCAACACAAGAGAAGTGCCTTGCCCAGAGAGAAGAGCAGAAGATCTTTTGAGGTTAAGATATTAACTTCTACTAATAATTTGAGGGGGGGGAAAAAGTGTAGGGATTAGTGAGAGATCATGGGTAACACTGATTCGTACGGTACCAATGAGGCAACTGCAGAGTCCTTTGTAATTAGCAGAAATGACAGTGCAACTGTCTAAAAACAATTACATTGCAAATAAACAATCTATGTCATCTAAATGGTGTTTATTGTCATAATGGAAATTAATTTCAAAAGCTTCAGGCAAAATGAATATAATGCTGCTGAGCGGTACGTACCACAACGAGGTGTTCCTTCTCCTGCAATTCCCAGTCCATGTAGCTCAGTTTGTTCTCATGGAAATGAGTGAGTGGCATGCTTTTTCTGTCAGTGAGGTGACACGCTAACAGGTAATTTTGATCCATTAGTCTTTTTGCTGTTGTGCTTTGTTCAGTGGTGTGTTAAAATATGCCAAAGGAGACAGACAGAAATATTTTTTAATTACTAATGCGTGCTGCCGTAAGGTGACGTGGACTGGGAGAGTGGCCCCTGCACTTCAGATAAGCGAGGCCTCAGTTTTCAAGCTGGTTTATTCTGTTGCCCAAGTTATCTTTGTTGCCAAGATAAGAAACTACACTTCTATGGACATCTCTGTACAGCAGGGATGATAACATCTAGTTGCCCGAGTGGGATAAATGCATCCAAAAGGCTGTGATACTCCCACGCAGTATGGTGATATGGGCTATAATGGGAATGGTCAGATTTCTCTCTTTCGCTCTTATTGTTCCCATTGACTGTTTGCCTGCCACCATGTTGTACTCCTAGCATGCTTGGTTTTAGTTCTGCTGCTGTGCTTTTGGAGATACTGCTTCTACTGTTATGGAAAACTTACCCAGGTTGCACGGATGAGACTGAAGACTTGTGATTAAAGGGAGCGTCTCTGCATTAGTGCAGGATCAGCATCACTTTGATACGGAATGTAAATCCTCTAAGATCTGCTTTTGAGGGTGTTGCGGACTTCCTAGCGTGCTTGCCAGTTGTGAAGAAGTCAAAGTTGTCTTTTGAATGAGATTCATCTTAAGCGATTGTGGGTTTGATTTAACATTGCTGAAGTTAGCAGAAACTTTTCAAGAAACCGATCTGGTGTATGACTGTCTGTAAGTCCTTTAATAGCAGATGAAATTCTCTCTGCAAAGATAGAGCTTTCCGTTTCCTCAGGGGTCTGGCTTGATATATCACATCTGGGAATTGAAATGTCATTCTGATGCTTTCTGCAGAGGGCCATATGACTATATATTTCAGTTGTGCATTAAGCTTATTTTAGTTTTTCTTGTAAAATCAAGGGAGGAAACAATCAGAATACTAGAACAGGCATGATGTTTTATTAAAATACTGTGAGTGAGTAGGAGCTGCTCCCTTTTCTTCCTGTGATGCAGAGGATTTGCAATTTGGAAACAGTTTGAACTGTAGCAAAGATTAGTAGCTGGGTCAGGATGTATGTGGATAACAGCGTATCCTTTCAGAGAGAAGCAAACTGATGTTCAAGCAAACATTTAAAAAAAATAAAAAATTAAAAATTACCTTTCCTCTGCATTAGCTGCCATTAGAAGCAGGGAAGCCTCCTGGGGGAGTCGGAGGAGAAGGCTCCAGAAGTAAAGTTTTACTACAGAGAGGCACTCGGGAAGGTCAGAGGTGTCCTGTTGCAGAAATAGCTCCCGTGATGGATTGACTGTTTCCTTGTTGTGTTTTCAGCAGGTTTTGAATTTTATATGAGCGTTTTTTGCGAAGTGTTTTCTTTAAGCGTCTTCTTGCCTAGACTTCCCCCCATCCCCCATTAAACTGTTTGTTTCTTTTTGAATGAATACCTTTATATGTCAGGCTACGGAGCACTGAGGCATCAGTCTTGTCATAGTAACTAGAACTGCGGCGCTGGCTTTCAGCCAGAAAATATGGTGATTCACGGCTTGAATGTGGGTGTCTGGAAATGAAATAAGTTCTGATTCTCAGGTGAATCAATGAAGTAGTATTTGTGTTTGTATTTTTTTCTTTCTTTTTTTTTTTTTTCCCCCTAGGAGGTATTTTGAACATCTTCCCCACATATCCGTTTTTACTTCTGCCATTTTAAAAGATAGGAAGGATGTTCTCTAACTACACGCTCAACATCTGAACAGTAAATACAGCTCTGTGTGGTGAATACTTACTGTTTCTTTTTTTCATTTTAGCTTAGCTTTAAATTCAAAAAGTAGGAAACCTGTAAGCTGGAATTTTGAAATACAGTAATTTGATTTAATTACGGACGAGTTTTGAGAACAGGTTTGTGTACTGTATGTGTGAATGTGGTCTCTGTGTAGGACACGAGAACGTGATAATTGCAGATCAGGGTTTTCTAAATGCAACCTCAATTTCTATAAATATTGTTTGTGCCCACACCGAATCCTACGTTTTGTTTATATTTACTTTCTTTATATATATATGTAATTGCAGCGTGCACACATACACACACAAGTGTAGATGCGAACAGCAAGGCTACGTTACGCGCACATGCGCTTTCGGATACTGCTGTTGCTGAGAATGAGTGCCTCATCTTTAGAAGTGCCAGAAGAATGGTTTCTCCTCTTTAAGAGGTGGATCCCTTCAGGGTGTTTATATGATACACTTCAAGAGCCTCATCAGGTCCCTTAGTTGTATTTAAATGTACAGGAATTGAGTATGAGTCTGCAATGAGAGGCTAAAATCACACTGAAGCCCTGTCTTCAGGGGTCTCTGAAAAATGAAAGCGATTTATGAATGAAAATATTTTGTTGTGCTCATCAGGAGGAGAATCTGTTGCTTCTCTGCTTTGTTTTCTTTATTTGATTTTAAGTTGCTGTTACTGTGGCCAAAGAATTGCGTTGCTCTGTTTTCTGGCCTTCATGGATTTGTGGGAGTGGATGGGTATAAGATGCGTTTACTTAAGCTTTGGGAAAAACCTTGTGTATCAAAATTTTTCACTGCTGTCTGAGTTAGGGTGCTTTATCAATTAATAAGGAATAGCTCCTGTCAGTAATTTAAGATTACTGTGAACTAATTCAATAGGTTTTACAAATTTGAGTGCCATATGTTCTTAATGATTGCTTTTCTGTTTAAATCTTCTGTTATTACAGGTAATACGCAGGACGACCTTTTCCTCCGTTTCTTCCTACTCTTTTGCTTTTGCCATCAACTTTGTGGTTTTAGTTATCCATTTTTCTTTTCATGATTTTTGTTTTGGTGGGCTGTGCTAGTGTCTGGATATTTCTTTTCTATGATCAAAAAAGTCCATTTTGTTGCTAGAGCTGTGGTTTTGCCTTCTGTCAGGGATGTTACAAATTCACATCTATGTTGAACTCTGAGTAGCTCTTCCACTGAGTATTTCTCAGTCAACAGGCTTTGATGTCTGGCATTTTGGGTTGGTTGCTGCTGAGATCATTTATCCGTGGAAGTTTGTAACAGGTTTTTTAGTGCTGCTGTGAGTTCCACACCCAGGGTGTAATACTACTCTTGAAGTTTTAAGTCCCTTCTCCAGCTGTGTATAAATGGGAACATTGACATCAGAGGTTCAGCGGGGCAAAAGATTCAGCATGGGTGTACCTTCTACCCAGCTGCGTGGTGGTACTGAGAATGTGTGGAGAAACAAGGAATTGGTTACACATTGCAGCAAAAATGTGCTGTCAGGGGGACTTGTTGGGGCCAAGTATTGGTTTGCTTTCCCATCTCAGAATCTGTTTCAAACCCTCCCCCTTCTGCCTTTTTGTTTTAATAAAGCAAAACAACAAATTTGTTCCTTAACACAATAGTTTCATTATATTCTGAGGCTCATACGTTTACAGCATGTACAACTGAGAGAGATTAGGTGTGGGGGAGAAGGGAGAAGGAAACCTCGGTGGCCCTTGGGTGCTTTAAAAAGCATCTCTGTGTTTCTAAGGTGCCCTAAAATGCTTTTTCTCTAATGTGAGTTGTTCTGTGTGGGGTTTTTCCATCTTCTATTAAATTAGTGGGGCTATTTTTGTTTGGTTGTAGTTTTTCTTAATATTTTGCTCTAGTAGAGATGCTCTTCAACAGGGGCAGAAAGCTGGGTCGGTGTGTTGCCTTGAAAAAGTACGGAGAGGTCCCTCTGTCTCCCTGCTTTTCCTGTGCTGTGTGCGTATTGGCACTTCATTTGCCTGTTGTCTTTTATGAATAGTGTGGATTTTATATCATCATTCCAATTGGGAATGAATGTGGAGGAGGATGAGGATGAGGTAATGCTTCCTCAAAGGCATCTGTGGCTGCTAAATAACTTACTGCTGTGCTTCCTACCTCACCTGATGAAACTGCTGTCTCATAGCTGCTGTGGTAAATGTCTACCTGTCACCAATGGCAAGGATTTAATTTTAGATTTTTTCAGAGTCCTCATCAAATGCTGTTTTGTGGCTTTATTGTTTTCCTCACATTCACAAGGATGCCTGTCCTACCTAGAAAATGTTTAAGAAGCCTGCGTATAAATAAGTCTCAGTATCTGACAGCAGCTGGAGGAGATGTTTCTAAAGGATAGCAGCATACTATTTTGACTCTTGAGAAAAGTGGCAGAGTAGCAAGCATTTGTGTACTTTTATTATTTGCCTTTTAGTCAGATGGAAGCGAAGCTAATCAATATTTTTAGTATGAAAGTAAATATTGGAATATAAAGTTAACAAGAGATGCAAGTTATGGCAATTACTGGTTCTTTCCTGAAAACTCTGGAGATATTTGATTAACGTGTCTTGTTAAATACAAACGAACTGTTAAACAGCAGAACACATCATTGGCTAGGAGAAGAGAGTACTTTGATTTCCCAATTAGGATAAGGGACGGTATTTCAAGGCAAAAAGTGAGCTGGGTTTTGTCCTTTGATAACCAAATTTGACAGCATAACAGCTGCGCTGGAAATAACTTTATGCAGACAAGTTCTTCTGCATAGCTTTGTGGTTTTTATCTCTAAGGCCACTGTGTTTGGTATCCACCTGATTCAGCTGTTCAGAGCCTGAATGTGAAGCTCTTTATACTTACTTTTATAAAGCCAAAACAACACACATTCCCCCTCGCCCCCAGTGTTAACCTAAATTGTGGGTTAGAGATGGTTGTGACCTGATGGTACTATTCAAAATTAGGATTGTTGGGTTGGTTTCATGTCCCACCCCCCCCAGTTCTAGGTTAAATTGCCATCTTCATTTCAGTCAGCTCTGCACAAGGAATGTAAGTGACCTTTTTTTCTTGTATTGAGTCCTGAAGTTTTCCTAACTGTGTTCCAGTCACTGGACCAGATTAATGGGGTTAGAAACCACCTCCTCTGGTAGGATTCATCTGCCCCATCTTGTGCATTTAAAAATTGGATGGCTGCGTCTGGGCTTCCTCTGTAGCTGGTGCAGACCAGTAACACCTCCCAAGAGTGATAAGGCTGACCTGTCTTTAATGTTTGCCTTAGGATAAGATTAGTTCCCCCCCTGAGCAGTAGTGTCAGGTCTTTTTTTCCATTGACTATAAATGTAATTGAGGGTTGAGTAACTTGCATTTAGATTTCTGACACAAACAGTAATAAATAGTAGCTCAAAAAAAAAAAAAAAGAGGCATCCCTGTATCTCTGAATACTGTTTGCAGGTGAAATATACTTTTTTAAAGTCTATGCACAAAAAAATTGAGTTCTGGAAAGGCTACAGGATTTCATAGCTGATCAGTGCTTAATTTTCTCCCCTGTCCCTCAGAGGAGAACTTTTACCTCACATTGAGCTCTGAAAGTCTCTTTTGCCCCTCTTGAGAAGAATTGGTGAGACTACAGGGACTGGGATGTGATTGCAACTGTTGGTGTAATTGCTCTCATGTAAACTGAGATTGGTTTATAGTCCCAATTTACATAGGTGAAGTATGGCAACAAAACCAAACTGGCAAGCAGAGACACTGTTTTCCTTTCCTTTCATGGCCTTGGGTGTTGTGTACCCGTGGGGTGGGCAGCATCCCTGAGCATCCTTTGACTGAAGCGTGCTGCAGAGGAGAGCAGAAGGAGGTGGCAGGTCAAAGTCCGCTTGCGGCCATTATGCAGGAGCAGCAGCAGGTCAGCAGGCAGGCTTTGCGGTGCTTGAGACGGTGTGGCAGAATTGGCCGTCTCTCTTGTTGAAACAGATGAAATACTTTTAAAATGGCTGTGCTTGGTTCTTTTCGCTTCTTTGAATCCCAAACACTCACAAAGAAGCCATCACAGAGAAATATAGCGGAGGTTTCTCTGAATGTGCAGGGCCTGTTGGGGCAAGAACTTGTTTTGCCTTGAAGCCTCATCCAAAGCTTAGCTAGAGCTGAAGATGAAAGGCAGTTAGTGAATTACGAGCGTTCAATAATTTCTAATGTACATTACTTTATCTGAGGGGCCAAAGTTCAGTGTAGGCGACTCTATAACTATCCTGCAGTTCAGTGGTTGGTACTGGGCAAGTATAACAAAGATTGGTGACAAGTTTGAACGTTTCTTGGTGTTCATTTTCCATGCTGGGGTGGGATGCATTTGTAGTATCAGCGGGTTTTTTTTTTGCTTTGGTCCCTGCTCTCCCCCCCCCCCTTCAAGATAAAGGTGGACTTTTGGGAGAGGGGGCTGATCTTGTTTATTAGTATTTTAAGCTGGAGTAGCTGAAGTCTCTAGGAGGACTGAAGTGATACATACCTTTACCGCTGTCAAGCAGCGTCTCTGCTGCGTCTGACTCCATTGCTTTTACAATGTCCGTTCTAGAATTGGAAAGCTGCATGTTTTCCTTTGGTTTTGCAGCCTTCATCTAAACGGCTTCTTTTATTCAAAGGAATAAATACATCAGAGTGCTTCAGCCATTTTAGTTATCAGGAAGGTATGGGTACTAAAAACATAACAGGGAATCAGTGTGTAGTTACTGAGAGTTCAGCTGATCTATTTCATTAAGAAAGAAACTCTTTAAGTTGTGACAAGTCAGAACAGTTCTGAACAGTGCAATGTTGTTGTTGTTTATGTCTCTGTGTGTTTAATAGATGATTATTTATTTCCTGTGAGTACATTCATGAAGGCGAATGTTTTCAATTTTCCAGCCACAATTTCAGTTATGTGGTCAGTGTGGCTTGCATTTTGGTTGGGCAAAATATGAAGCGCGATGCTCGTTGGAAACCACATGATCAGCTTGAAAGAACATACTATTTTTCTGTGATGTTCAAAAAAGAAGCCTTTCTGGTGACCTACCTTATGCTTCAGAATTAATGGCACCTGTTCTTTTGCGTGTGTGTTGTCTGAGTTCTGCAATGGCTCAGCTGCTGTAAATCTCTAGCATAGAAAAATAGCTGAAAACTTTATTTGCCTTCAGTGAAAGAGCAGTTATGTACGTATCAGCTGAGAATTTCTAAGGGTTGGCAAGCTAAAAATCTTATCTCGGTTGAGATAAGGGGGTAGCTATAGTTCAAAACAGGCAGTGTGAGTTTGGTCAACTGTCAGAAAGGTAAAACTGCATGGTGAGTCAAGCTGGGCATCTGAACAGTAAGGATGCTTTTTTAATAGCTGCTCTCTTTAGTAGAACCCTTTGTCCTGATGTGGATGCTACTAGAAGGCCAAAATCCCCAGTCTGTTCTCAGGGGAGTCCTTTTCAAGTGTCATTATTCTTTACTAAACAAACCCTGCGACACGCCCTGTGTTTGGGGCTGGTGGGTGGAAGTGCACAAGTAAGAAAACAGTCAGAAACAAGAGTAATCCTTATCATTTAGGGGTGCTGGTGGTAAGGAATAGCTGCTGCCACAGCAGGGAAAATTGAAAACTGAAGAGGAGTAGTAGAAAATGGTGATGACAGTGATTGCTGGTGCTGCTGCTTCTACTGCTGGTGTAAACAATTAGCGCTTTTCATTTTGGATAAAGCCCAATCAGTAGCATTTTCCAGAAAAGGGATGATTCTGACCTACCACCCCTTAGATTAAATGCTTCTACAAGCAAGCATACAAAGTATGTTCTGATGCACAATTCTTAGAGTGAGCAAGCAGGGAACTACCATTCCGTTACTATGAACTTTTTTAATCCTTGGTTCCTATCTCTATATCCTGTTTTCTTTCCTTGAGGTTTTTTCTTATTCCGGTGCTGTATTTCTTCTCTGATGTTTTTGTGGTACTGTGCTGTGCTCCCCTTATGTCGACAGGCTCTTATTGCTTTGGGGTGACGCTTTGACAGAAGTGGGTGTTTCAGTGACACCGTTCAGCCAGACAACATTTACTACTGTGTCTAAGTGGGGCGATGTGGAAGCAGAGACCAGAAACGGAACCAGATGGCGAACTGCTGCAAGAGCCCTCACCACTGTGGGAAGATCGGCTCCCGCAGTCTGGCTGTGTTACAAGTTGCTGCAAGGGGGCAAAGGAGTTGTCGAGTGAGAAACAGGGCACATCTGGGGTCATACAGCTGTTCCTGCCCTGCCTTGTCTCTCACTTGAATCTTCTCTTTCAGCTTGTCTGCACTTGCAGTGTGTTGGAAGCTAACCTATTCTGTAGATTAACAGAGCTTTCTGCCTTTTTGTGCACATCCTCTGGCATTTTATGGCACATGCTAATAGTTTTGCTGGCATGCAGTTCAGCCCAGAGCTAAGTAGGTGTGGACACTTTGGAGCCCAAACCTCTTGTTATAGTTCTGCAGTGCTCTTCTGCTGATATCTTATACTTCACTGATGGCTACCTGGACTCTGTGTGTGTGCTCGTGTGTTCTCCTTAGCATCATCATTATTTTGCCTTTTTTTGTTTAAATGCTGGAATGAATTCAAAGCTTTTCTTTTAAACACTCTGCAAGCTGGAAGTTGCATGTGCCTTTGCTGTATTTATTCATTCATGGTGGTGCTAGGAACTCACTTTCCTCTGAAAGGCTATTCTCCTGAATTAGAACAAAATTTTCTTGGAAGCCAAATGCAAAACGGGTGCAATTTAAATTGCAGGGAGGCAAAAAAGTTCCGTCAGGGCTGTAGGAATGATAACAACCCAGGGAAAGTTAATACTTCCAAGTACTCCTAACTCTGTTTTTACATCATCAGTGACTATTTCTGCTCTATCAACTTGAAATTACTTTGTCTGAATTTTTCAAGTCCGAATGGTGTCTTACTGCTTTTATTCTATCTCCTTGAATGTCGCCTCATCTACTACTTATTAATTCCCTTTCCAACACTCTTTCCATCCCTCATCTCTTTTCTGGCTTGCCAGACAGCACTGCAAACCTATCAGACTTGCTTTCCATTTGAAGTCATTGCAGCTCAGTTCACAGCCAGGTTTTACAGTATTAGTCAGGAAAGCTTTTGGCAAAAGTCTGACGCTGAATTTCGAAGCAGATGTTGCTGTCTTCATTGAAGGGATGTGTTGGAGTGAAATCCAGCGGGTGGCTTTATGCAGGTGCTGATACAGATAAGGGCACTGGGAGGTTTTTTTGCTTTCCTTCCTTACAGAAGATTTCATGAGCTTATTCTTCTTTGCTCCACAAACTGCTGTCTATTTCAAAAGTTACCAGAGAAATAAAAATTTCAAACAAAGGAGGGATACAAAGCACAGAAATGTCATTTAAGGAACAAATTGGAGGTGTAGGGCAGAAAGACGTACCCGTTTGGAATTGTACAGTATGCCCCGCTCTAATTAAAATCCTTGTAGGTTTCTTCTGTTTTTCTTTGTCATGTTGACTATAAAAGGGATTTTGTGATAACTCACCTTCACGGACAGAGAAAATTTTGTACCATAGATAAGAGTGTCTGAGAGGGAGAGAAAAAGGAAGGCCTGGATATGAATGAGTAGAAGTTATTCTTGGTTGGTTTGTTTTTTGTGGGTGGGTGGTGGGTTTTTTTGGTTATTTTAGTTTGGTTGGTGTGGTGTTGTTCCGCCCCTCCCGCTCCCCCGGGGAATGTCTGCATGAGTTTCTGAAACTGAACTTTCTTCTATTTGTCCTCACTCCTGGGATTTTGTGTGACACTGGGGGTGGCAGTGGAAGGGAAGGCTGGAAATGGCTGTGTTTTCTTGAGTAAGGAAAGAGGAGAGAAGAGAACGGGAGCTTGAAAATAAGTACATGTCTCACCAAGGGTGGGGATCTCACTTGAACCTAAACAAACTTGTGGTTTATGTAACAGCAAAGTTCTTGTTTTAATCATGTGTTCTTTATTCAAAGATTTCCAAGAAAGTCAAGTAGGGAAGTCGTAATAGTCCTCTTTGTAGATGAAATGGAGACAAAGGAAAAAAGTGACATGCTTAATTTCACATGCGGGTTTAATGGCAGAATCTTCTGTCTCTGTCCAAAAGATAAGCTTGAGCTCCACACGCAGTTAATGGGATATTTTTTTCTTTTTTTTTTTTCCCCCTCTGTAGGTGTCACGGTGACTTGGAGCTAGTGGCCATGAGAGCACTGCTGTACTCAGAATCACTCATTCAGCCCATAGCTCACTTTGTCTCCATTACCAAGCACCCCGTAAGGGAATATAGCTGGGGAAGACCCACAGGTTAGCTGAATAACCTGGTGAGCCTTATGCTGAATTACAGGCTGGAGGTCAAGTGCTTTTTTCTTTCAAGTATTGGGGTGTAGGGAAAGGGGGGCTATAGGAGACCCTGTTTTGAGGGGAGTAGCGTGCAGGGAGCTTATGGAGATGAAGAAGCTTAGGGGAGCAATGAAGTGTGTAGCCATGTAGGGTTTTGGCAATTGAATGTTTTGTATTGTTTCAGTTTCTTCTTTATTACTCTCTTCCTTGGGTAACTCAATGCATCTATTCTTGTACTGTCTGCAAAAAGTTTTTAAGGATGCATTACAAAGCAAGAACAAATTCTGAAATATAACAGTCTCACTTGGTGCTAAGAAAACAAATTTTAAAACGTGCATTTTTATTGAAGGGGAAGTAGAGTTTTTCAGACTATGAAATGACATTTTGTCCTTGTGCTAAGGTTTGAGACCGCATAAAAGCCTCTTTAAAATGTTTACCTTGGAGTTGTGTTGGAGAAAATAATATATAGACTTGATATACCATGTATTTTTGCCTGATGCTTTAATGTAAAAATGGGTTTCTGACTTTTTTAACTTTAGAAATTGCCCTGCTTTTTTTTTTAAGCAAGTCAGTTCATGTATTAAATTGAAATCTGCACAAATTACAGTTAATTATAGTCAACTCAGAGTGAGGCCTAAAACAGGTCACATGCAGTTTGGAATAAGATGCACTGAAATGATTAAATCCATTTGATTCGGCCTTAAATACATTCTGAGGTGTTTCATCCTCTCCTGGCTGCTGTTGTTCCATTTTGTTCTTGTGTGCCATTACCTGAATACCAAGGGGGAAGATATGCTATTTACTCTCAGAAAACAGCTGACATTAAACTTACTTCATTCCTTTATTTTTTTTCACCTGGAGTTGCATTTTGGGTCCTGACTTTCAAGGGACATTTCTCCTCCATCCTGTTTGGAGGGGATAATGACTGAGCTGCCTTGGTGAGTCAGCAGAATCTGGTTAACCCTCTCCCAGCATGGCTAACGCCAGCTAGGGGTGTAGTGTTTTTTTTTGCTTTGTAGGTGATGCACAGTCCTTGGCTGCTTTTTGTGCTTCATAGGAATTACTGCTTTATGCCAACTTCTTTTAAATGATTCTAAATGCTATTGAATTAATTACATTAAAACAACTTCACCAGTGACCTTGAGCAGAAGTTATTTCCAGCAGCGTATCTTCTGCATTTAGGTACTGACTTAATTAATACCTGCACGCTTCCTCAGGTTCAGCTATTCTGCATCAACTATTGTTTCACATAGCTGCATGTATGTCCTTTATGGGAACTAGTTATTATTTTAATTGTATGCAAGAATATGTATGCGTCTACATTTTTTTTTCGAGCATTATTGCAGTAGGTACTTGTAAAATTGTCTGCCAATAAAAATACGAGATCTAAAAAGCTGCATGCAGTGCGGAGGCTTACCTGCAGATATACCCAAGAAGTTGTTTTGAAAGCAGCTGCACTTTGAAAATAGCTATGTGGACTTGGGTTTATTAATTCTGTTTCCTGACCAAGTATATCTGCAGTGTAAGTAGAAGGGGGTTTTATGTTTTTCCTTGTACAAACCTGGGAGCTCTGTAAACCCAACTGTCTCTTCCTCCTGTTCTCTTCTCTGTCACTAACCCCAATTTCTGCATAATCATTGGTAACAGAGTCGTCGAGCCAACTTGCGTGTTCAGGTAAGCCTGAGACTTTAAAATCTGTCCTCAGTGAGTACTGCAGCCCTTGTATTGCTCCCAGTGGATTAGCTGTTGGTAAGTAATTGAAGTAAGTAGGCAGTTCTGTTGACCTGGTTTTGTCACTAAAGTAAGGAGGCATATGTGACCTTGTACAGCTTTCAGGAGCTATGCTGTTGAGCAGAAGGCTGTTTATGTGAGTTATTTTTAAGGATAAAGCTGTGGTTCAAAATTTGTCCTTTCTTAAGAAGTACTTTTTAATACAGTTCAAGATGCACGTGCAGGAACCTAAAGAAGATGCCCCATGTAGCAGTCGGTCTTTAACTTGCAGCTGACATGAATCTGATATGATACCTGAGGCCTTGAGCATCCTGCCTGTAGGGGGTTGAATTTCTCCCAGTTATGACCACCCTAAGTATGTTGTTAGTGTTCTTTAGATTTGCACATACATGGCTAGCAGTACATAGCAGTTTCTGATCTGTATCTCAAGTCACAGGAGAGGTTAGGCTGTAAGTTACATGAAGAGCACTGTCTACCTTTAAATGATTTTGGGAAATCTACATCATGAAAGGTAAAACACTGGAGCATTGAGGTTGTTTTACTTCAGATTGTATTGAAAACTCACCAACTACAAAGTGCATTTGTTTTCCCTTGGCTGACATCACTGAAAATGGCAAAGCTTTACATACTCAACATGAGTATGGATGAGTATGGAGCGTTAGTTCCTCAACAGTGCTGTCTTACACTTTAATGACCCCTGCTGACTGGGCTTCTATTGTTGTTTGCCCTGTCTTTCCAGTAGGGCTATTATGTTTCCTAATTGATCATAACTTAACAAGCTAAGCTTGGAGAAAAAAAGAAGGCTTGAGCAGTTGAATTCTCCTTGCCATAGGAACCGGTTCACATAATGAGGTAGTTGATGATGTCATTCTGTTAAAGCTTCAAAAAAGATTGATAATGATTTCCCATCCTTGAATAGTTCAGTTTGGGGCCTTTTTCTTTTCAACTTGTGTATTTTGCAGCTGTGGTTTAGCAGGCTCTCTGAGGAAACTAAAGCAATTGGAACATTTTAGATGTAAATTTCTAGCAGTGTTAAGTCTGTTGAGGTTCCCTCAGTCCAGCAAGACTATACAAGCGCGGGGTTGAGCTTTGCAAGGGTTGCTTGCACATGCCTCACTGTAAACCCATGAGCAATTCTTAGTGAATGTGGTAAGGGGCGACATTATGGTTACAGTTAGCCACATGTCTGCAGTTTTGCAAGAGGAGAGCAGAAATTTATAGTCCCTGTTTACTTAATGGTAGGTCAAGAAGCCAGTCCTGCAAATAATTTCTTATTGTAGTCACTTCTATATGGAAAATTTTGTAGGAGATTGTGTCCAGCTTTTTCTTCTCTTCATCTTTTCTGTTTCCTTATGCTGTTCTTTGAACTTCTAACGCTGTAGGCCACAGAGACATTTTGTGGAGAATATAATCTTAGAAAAGAGCACTTGATAGAAGCAACTTGTGCAAGAGATATTCTCTGTAAAGAGCTAAAAGCCATGAATGATTTCCTTTTAAAAACCCATCTTAACACTCCTGCCGGGTTCCTTTCACTGTAATGTAATGCAGAGGATTAGTCAGCATCATCTAATTAGGCAGCAGCAAAGCAAAAATTTTGTGACTCTGCCCTGATTCAGTTTCCATTCATAGGACTTGCCCGTTGAAACCAAATGCAATAAGGACATCTTATTTGATGGCATTTGAAATGTGAGAGCGAGTGTGAGGTGAGGCATACTTAAATGAGTTTTGCACCTGAGGAGGAAATTCAAGGTCATCCTGTGCAGTTTCCATACCAAAGCAGTCTTCCTGTGTTCTGTGGGAGTCTGCAGGTAGCTGGAGTACTTCCTGGTTTCCTAATAGCTCTGGTGATTTGAGAGCTTTAATTCCACTCCAACTTTCTGAAAAGGATGGGAATGAAAGAGTTGCTGGAGAGCCTTTTCTTCCCTTTCCTATAAGTCTGGGCTGCTTTGGTGTCCATACTGGATTGTCTTGTGATGTAACTGTAGCTGAATACCCTTAAAAAAAAAAGAAAAAAAGAGTGCTTAGCAACAGTACCTGGCAGGACCGAAAGAGGAGAGCACGTCTTGGATTCTTCTGGGGTAGGCTGATGGTGGTGTCGCAGGATCCAAGAAAACTGTTTTTTTACAATATAGCACACAGGGACCAGGAGAAATGGCTTCTATTTAGGAGGTTTGTCTTGGCCCTTCACTTCGTCGAAGCACTTCAGCACATATTTAACTGCACGTAGACCTACGTGTTATGTGCTGAACAGCTTTCTCTGACTTTGGACCTCACTGAGGAATGCTGTCACTTCAGTTCATGTCTGCATACGAGGACAAGCTGGATTTTACTTCTTTCACAGTGGTTCGCATAAGATTACTTACAGCTGAGGAATTTGGGAAGAACAAGTCAGCCTTTTCTGGGTAAAGATTATTACTATCAAGTTTTGCCAGTTGGGGCATTAGGTCTGCATAAAGGAAGAAATTGATCTTTTTGTATTGAGCTTTAAAATAAACAAAAAAGCAAAACATTTTTTCCGAGTAGAACAAGGGATTTTTACGAGCGTGCAGTTGACACTATGTAATTTTAAACAAAAGACATAGCTGTAGATGGTGTATCATCTGCAATTAACTGAAATAGCTGGGACACGATGGGGACAGGATAAGAGTTTTCTGCTTTATTCTGTCAGAACTGCTTACTGCTTGCTAGTGGGAAGTCATGTTGTTTATCAAATCAGTCTTATTGCTGGTATTGATAATGAATCAGTAAATTGTTCCTAAGCCTTTTATGACTTTTTGCGACTCCCAGTTTCAATGTAGGTCCTTGAAACTGAGCCCATAAGCAGTCTTCTGGGGAAGGAAGGACATGTACCCAAGAAGCACTGATTACTGTAACTGGAATGTTCATTTCGGTGGCTGTGAGTCTGTCTGGCTGTTCCGACCCTGTTACATAGATGAGAAAAGAGATACAGTCCCCTCCTTCTGTGGTTTCTGAGAAGCTCTTATGAGGAAAGAGCTGTTGGGAAGTGAAGACTGGGTGACTTTGAGGTGGCTGCAGCCTTGGAACAGTTTTGCCTAGCTGAAGGGGATGAGGTGTAGTGGAGAGGAAGCATGTGGATGGGGTTCCAGGGAACTGAGAGAAGGGAGCAGCTAGGAGTGAGCTAAATAACAAAAAAAAAAAAAAGTCAAATTTGAAGAAGTGAGAGAAATCTGATTCCTTTTTACCTTTAGGCATTGTAGAAAGACTGAATCTGGAGAAGTTATTTTTCCCTGCCTCCCACACCCCCTCAGGAACACCATCTGCAAAATATTTCTCTTTTACAGTCTATGGAGTACCAGAGTAGATTAGAGCCTGTTTTTCCCAGGTTTTAGAGGAGAGATCTCTAGGGACATGTCTACCTAAGTTTCCAGCCAAGCTTCACTGCTTCCTTGCTTATTTTTCTTATTTTAAAGGAATGTCCTCAATATAACAATAAAAGCCATGTAACAATTCACTGAAGGCACTACAGTAAAAAAAATGACTGTTTAACTTGTCTAACCATTGAAGACACCTTTGAAATAATGTTCTGCATGCAGATGAGGTCTTGGATCTTCTTATTCCTGATGCTCTTGCAGTGCTAGGCATATGGCAGTGTCATGTGGAATCAGGATGACCGTTTCTGGTCTAGCGGTTCCCCTCCGCTCACCCGAGACCCCCACGTCGTTTTTGAGCATTCTGAACCTTGAATATTGCATTGTCTTTACAGTCTTGTCAACGTTTCGGGATGAACTTTAGAAAGAGATCTTATTTCCACAATATTTTTTCTTTGTTATTATTTTTATTTTTTTAAGAGAAAGTGGAAGAGGTACATTGTCTGAGGCAGTTCTAAGGTGAGTCATGTCTATATAAATAGAACTGCTGAGCACATTGGATAAGCTGCAGTGTTGCAGAGGACAAAAACGTTTCAGAGGAAGGAAAGCCACCTTGTTGAAATGATCACATAATTGTAAATGTTTGTCCTTTAAGACTGCTGCCAAGGGTACCTGCCGCATCACTTTTTCCTTCCCCCTGCTCCTCCTTCAAGTGCAGGTTCATTTAAAATTGTAATTAATGCATTTGTTAGACCACTGAAGCTTCAGCAGAAAGCATAAGGGGTGGACACAGGCTGTAGTACAGATGTGGGTGCTGTACATGTGCTTTTCTGTACCGTGAGTGGAAGTGTGTCCTTTCCTCATCAGAACTGAGGCAGGGATTGTAACCTCATTTATCCCCTGTTCCTTTGCTCGTGATAAATTTGAGAGTCCACATTTTTATTTTCTCCCAATCATTTGCTGTATAGGTAGAACATGACAACAGTGTTTGACTTCATTAGGAATACTGTCTGCAGCACAGACACCGGGAAGTGTTCGGTGCCAGTTCAGTTAGGGATTATTTGAGAAGAGAGCGCCTTTCCTCTTGCACTGAAGTTTAGGATGCTGGGAAGAGCTCAGCAGATCGGCTCTCAAGAGGCCTCAGTTTGGACTCTTCCAAAAGAGAGGAAGTTCCTAGTTGTCATTGTGAAATTAAGTTTGCCCAAAAATTAGGATGCGGACCACTTTATATGCGTAGTTCCTAATGCAGTGTAGTTGAGCCCACTATGGTATCTAGCCAGGTGAAATCCCATGATGATGGAATCTGTATAATTCTTGATGTAATGCTGAAGTTTTGAGTTCTCTTTTAATTTGCCACTCAGCCTTTATTTCAGTCATGTTGGACATACATTGGCATAAAAAAAGCTAGTTTTTATGGAAAAGGTAAGGAAGATTGAGGACAGTGGAAATCTAGGCCAGAGTTAGATCTTAGCTTATTTCTTCGGGTAGGTTTTGCAGAAGTACCCAATGTGTACTGATGATGCATATACAGTTCCTTTTCTCAAAGGCTTTACTTGCTCAAAGTCAGCTGCCTCCACGTGATCTGTCAAGGTTTTGTTATCAGCCATCCATCCTTGATCACTGGAAAAATTGATTGGTGTGATGTGAGTAACTAAGGGCTCTGAAAAATCCCACTCTTACCTTTGCAAATTGCTGTTCGTGGACTTAATGAATGAAGTGTGGGAATCTGACAGACAAGTGCTTGTTCAGGAAGTCACAGATAAAGAATTTAACTGAATCCAGTGAAACTGAATTGGGCAGAAGGAGTCCAGAAGTTTAGTCAAAAGAAAGGTGTCCCACCACCGCTACCCCGGAGCGCCGTGGCTTTGCATGTGGTTTGATGTTACATCAAATCTATTCTAGCTGCAGGCTGCCTCTTTTTTCCTCCAGCTGCTTTCCTTCCATACATTATACCAGGCTGGGTGAATCGTTAACAGCTCTTGAGAGACTGTAAGCCTGTTTGCCTCAATAATCTGATCAAGGCAGGAACAGAGGTATTGTTTCCTTTTACTCATTTTCAAAAAAAGAGAAGCATGTCTTACTATTGCTGGGTTCCCTTTGTTTTTTTAAGTAGGCCAGCACTAAAAATGGAAGTTAAGATCCCAGAAATTGCTTTTGATTAGCTGCAAGTTTGGAGAACTATGTGCAAAGGAGAAAGTGGGGGAACATATGCTACCAAGGACACTGCAAAATACTGAAATAATATGTCTGTATACTCGGATGCCACATAATGCAAGAACTCGCGACCCCAATGCAAATATGAAAATGAAATTACAGTCTCTTGGTAATATGCAATGTGGTTTTTTTCTGTATAACTTTATTGGATTTCTCTTTTTTTTGCTTGGCTTCTGTTAAAAAGGCATTTCAAGCTTCCGTTTGAATGCATGGGTTGTATATATTTCTTAATTTCATCAGCCTGTCTGTAAAGAAGTACTGGGAGAAGAGCAATGTTTTGTCCTTTTTGCAAGTTCTTGAAGTGGTTTGTTTTTTTTGAAGCAACAGTGTTTCTCTCCCCCTTCCTTCTTCCTCCGTTTTCTTTTTTTCTGTAGGAGTGTTATGATACTCAACAACGATAAAACATATATGGAATTTTACAGAAATTAATTTGAAAATTTGTATCATTTTTAAAGGTTCTCGCTTACATGCATTGTGACACACCCAGGAGAAATTTTTAAGGAGATCATTCCTGGCTTAAAAATTCAATAGGATTCTTTTTTTTTGGGGGGGGGGGGGGAATCCAACCCCCTTGCATCTTTCATATTTATTCTAAATAGACCAAGGCACAAGAAGAAGTTGAACCCTTCCAACATCCAATATGGGTTTTGCTTTCATTGTCAACGTGAGTAAATTTGGCATGAAAACCAAAGAGGCCAAGTTTATATGGTAGCAATAACTTCTGGAGGAGCAGAGCAGGGAGTCAGTCTATTTGATTATGACCAGAAATGTGACAGGAAAAAATTATCCAGAATGTTACTGAGTCTTGTAGTATTCTCATATATAGCCCACCTTAAAGGGACAAATTAAGTACTGACTCATTTGGCAGGAAATCCTTAAAGGTTTTTAATAGGAGAACAAATCTGTGGACCAATCGGTGATTATTCTGTGTTCTATGCACAGAAATCCAGTCACATCAAGGATAACACTTGCATTGCTCTGCTTTAAAAGCTTTTGTCATGTTTAGCCCCAGTTGGCAACCAAGCCCCAACCAGCCGCTTGCTCACCCTCCCCCCCGGTGGGATGGAGGAGAGAATCGGAAGAGCAAAAGTGAGAAAACTCATGGGTTGAGAGAAGAACAGTTTAATAATTGAAATAAAATAATAATAAAAAACTGTAATGAAAAGGAAAACAAGAAGAGAGAGATGGGAACAAAACCCAAGAAAAAGACAAGTGGTACAACCGCTCACCACCCGCCGACCGATGCCCAGCCCGTCTCCAAGCAGCGATTGCTGCCCCCTGGCCGGCTCCCCCAGTTTCTATACTGGGCATGACGCCGTGTGGTATGGAATAGCCCTTTGGCCGGTTAGGATCAACTCTCTTGGCTGTGCCCCCTCCCAGCTCCTTGTGCACCCGGCAGAGCACGGGGAGCTGAAAAGTCCTTGACTGGTGTAAGCAGTACTTAGCAACAACTAAACCATCAGCGTGTTATCAACGTTATTCTCATAGTAAATCCAAAACACAGCACGATACCAGCTACTGGAAAGAAAATTAACTCTCTCCCAGCTGAAACCAGGACACTTTAGTTAAAAGAACAATCCTGCATTAGTAGCATGGGATCTGTAACATGAATGAAACCAACAAGGCTGATGCATGGTTTTAGTTTGTGTGTATAATGTTTTGTGCATTTCTTTGTGCAACTTCTTCCTGAAAGAAAATGCTGCCTGGCACAAGTTGAGTGAAAAAGGTTTTCTTGCCAGCTCCAAGAATGCGGTGCTTTCATTGTGATCTGAAATGTGCTTTTGTGCATTGTTCTAGCAGGCATATAGTTCAACTTCTGCACTGAAGCCAAAACTTGAATACAAGTCTTGGAGTGGCTTTGAAGTGAAAGAACTATCTTTCAATCTCTGAAGTGATGTCAAGCATTATTTTTGTTGCCCTGGGAATGTTCTTGGAGTTGACGTTGTTATAGAGAGGTTATATTACCGAAAGCATCAAATCTATCGGATATGTCTGTTGTGTAGTAACTTAGATCAGGAATATTTGTAGCCATTTTCCTTCTCTTTTCTTCCTCCTGTCTAGGATAGTAAAATTATGCCAAGTGATTTTTATTTGACCTTATTTGCATTAAACATTTCTGTGCTTTTTCTGCTTTGGAAGCAATATATTGGTAAATCATTTGGTGTCAGGCACTGGGATTGAGATTACTGAGGAACATAGCTGTTGCTTGTTTGAAACTTCTGCCTAAAGATTTATTTGGAAACATCATTTTTGTCCCTAGTTTGCCCAATGGATCTCTTTTAATTGATCTCACCGTTTCAAAACTGTATTCTAAGCTTGAAGTGTAAGTTCTGTTACTACATGATATTTCAGTTTGCTAGCATGTTGTTCGTTTAGAATTGATGTGGTAATATTAGATCTTGTGCTGTGTTGCCCTGCTGCAACGAAGCGGAGGCCTGGTCACTCAGGGATGCTGAAGTCATTCCTACTGTCCTTATTGCTACAGACTCTGAAAGAGTTTTTAAGGCTTTATTCAGTTAGATTTGTTTATGAAAAGAAGGCTTCTGGCTGAATGAAGCATGAATGTATCACCAGGTTTACCGTTCCATTAAATTGAGAGGCACCATTTAAAAGGCAGCAATTCAGTAGCTGTATCAAAAGGTCAAGATGTTGGTCAGTATATACTCTGGGAGAGGTGACTTACCACAGAAGTGATGAGGAAGGAAAAGGCATTTGGATGTACTGGTTCATAAAACTGTGTGGGTTTGCACTAAATAAACCTGCCCAGTTGGATTTTTCCATAAATTATGGTGTTTCAGCATGCCCAAACTTTTCTTTTTAAAGAGTCTGCTCCCCATTTAGAGGCAAGTTTTTCTTTAAAGATGATTCCCAACAGTGCCTGCACAGGTCTTTAACTTCCACTATAGTTTGGTGTGTTTTTTTTTTGTTTGGGTGGTTTTTTTGGTTGGGTTTTTTTGGTGGTGTTTGCTTGTTTTCCCCCGTGCTACCCCTCCTAGTACCTGGAGAGTTATGTAGGCTGTAGTTTTATAGAGCCTATCAGCAGACCTGTCCTCAAGAAGACATTAATATGGCTTGCTGTGTTCTGGTCTGTGTGAATGTGAAGGAATGATGGGAGGTCCAGCAGCTGAGGACACAGCTGCTGTGCTCAAACACAAAGCCATTCTTATTAAAAACCTGTGTTTCTCTGTGTTTGGCATTTTCATATTATTGAGTATTGTAGGTTACCGGGGGCGGGGGGAGAGGGGGGCAACAAGAAGAACACTTGGCAATAAGATCCTTTAAATCTTTATTAAAACCACTCATAGTAAAACTATTAATATTTTTAGAAGTACTTTCCCTGAGCAATTGTCACTTTGAACACTCATTTTTCTAGTCAAAAAGGCATTTCAAGTCCATTTCATTTTCATAATTTTCATTTAAATGCAGTCCCTTGAACTATAAAAGTGATAATTGGATACACAATTTACTAGTTCTGGAATGCCGGGTGTTTGGCACTAACAGAATTTGAATTAAATCAGCTATGAGTTCTCCTATTTGATCTGTAAAACATGTCTGCAAGCTTTTCTCTAGTGACTTAAAATTATGGGGATGGTCTTATTTTAATTTGCAAATATGAGGCCTTCTCATAAGTGAGCATAGGTTATGTATTTGAAGCAAATCCATAAACAAAAGCTTATCATCTGGAGAGCTTGTAGTGAGTATTAGAAGCCTGAAAAAGTTATTTGTGTAACCGTGGTGCAGTGCATCAGTAGAGCTTAAATTTTCTTATTTTTGAATATCTTGATTTCTAGAAAGTTTATTGTAAAAAATGTTTTCAAAAATCCCTTTTGTGAAATTATTCTATGTTTTCTAGATAATAAAACATAGGGCGCACAGAAAATGATATTACTGCTGTTGCAAATTTGAGACCCTTTGCAGAGGCACCAGCTTTGGCACTGGCTCTGGGTTACTATCACAGCAGTTAAAGCATGAAATCGTCAGAAACATCCAAGTAATAAACTCATGTGCTTGAAATCTATCTGGTGCTTCCCAGAGATTCATCCCTTAGGAGTTCTTCACAGTGTTTGTTTTCATGCTGGAAGTATGAACATATTTAACAGTTGCATAATAGTGCAGTACGTGTTTCAAAGATATTTATAAACAAGTTTCATAATGCTTCCCCGAGGAAGTGGTCCCCTCTTGCTTACGGGGTGTTGGCGACAGAGGTTATATTCTAGGATTGCTTTTGATACTCAGCTCTCTGAATCAGAGGCTGTCTTTGTGTTTGTACAGCACTTTGCACAGTAGGAGCTTCTAGCCAGTTCTGTAGTAGTATTATAAAATAATTGCACTTGGTTCTCCAACTTTTGTTTCTTCAGTCTGTCCTACAACACACACAGAAGGCGCGTGTGACTCCACTCTGAGTTTTTGTTGCCCAGCCTTTCAATTTCATACACTAAATGTCAATCTGCATGTTCAGGTTTTAAGATATATTTATTTTTGAGGGGGGTGACACGTGACATTTTTCATCTGGTACTTCTATTTATATTCAAAGAGTAGTCTCCAGATCCTCATTGTGGCAAATGTATGCTCTTTTTATAAAAATAGTCATCTGTAAATATTGATTATGATAACTTCTTTGCACCAAATTACAGCCTGCCTATGCCAGGGCATGGTTCATCTCCTGCTGCATGGCAGTTGTCACCCAGGAGTCTGGCACTCATGTTTCTTTTTATAGATTTGACTTGAACATAGTGATCCCCCCCCCCCCCCCCCCCCTTCCTCTTACAGAAATTGTGAGTCCCAGGACATCTCAAAAGCCACATGTGGATTGTTGAGACTTAAAAGTGATAGCCTGTTCCTCCTTGAAAGAAGAGATCAGAGGTGTCGTATCTAAACGTTCACCTGTGCGATTGGACAAATAGGCTCAACAAGTGACTCCAAATTGTCCCTGCCCTTTGTATTCCCCTGGGAACACATCTGGATTCACATGGTCATGGCCTTAACCTGCCATACCGGGACCTGTGCAGGCACTGATGGGAATCACGTCCTACGCAGAGTAGCAACTGGCGCTGCTTGGCATGGGAGCCCTGCAGTGGGGGCTCCTGTCCTCCCCCCCCCCCCCCCCCCGCCAAAGCTATTTTGTAGTACAGCTACTTCATTTCCCAAGCAAAATTCCTAGTCCTTAGTGTTGCATTGAGAGTGGTGTAGTTGATTTAATGCCCAATTCTTGCACCATTGTCCCCTTTAAAATGGAATTAGAGGCCAGCTGAGTCTGTTTCGTGCAACTGTGGTTGAGGTCAATACAAGGATCTGCTGTTGGAGGTCTGCTCTTCAGCTATCCTGTGGTTTACTGCAGAAGGCTGCATGTTTCTCTGATGATGCATAACGTGCTATCCTGCTAGACTAGTTAAAGTTGTGTTATATTTGGTATGAGTTAGACACCCATGTCCTTTCATAGTCTATGACAAAATGTTACTTGTTTGGTTTATATTAGTTTTTAGAGGTGAGCTTAAAGGACTTATTTTGGCTTAACAAAATATGCAGGAGATTACAAAGTCTGCCTTCCTTTCTGGCCCCACATGATGAATTTTTTTCTTGCTGCTTTATTGAGAGAAAGAAATCTGTATTGGTGAACCAGCATGGACTGGAGAGATGGGGAAACGGAACTGGGACTTAGGAGACCTGGACTGTAATCCCACAGTACTTCATTGTGCATGCTCAGACAAGTCATTTAATGCCCTATCCCTTTGTTCGTCCTCTGGCTTTTCTGTGCAAACTCTTCTGTTTTGTGAATGTTTCTGCTGGCACTATGGAGTTTGATCTATGCTGGGACTCCTAGGCACTGTTGTAACTAACTTCCATTGAATGAAAAAAAGGGGTTTTAATTTGTTTTTCTTTTTCAGTGGTCTTTACTGATGGTAAGAACTCAAGCACTAGAATCTTCTCCTGTATTCTTTTCTGATTTACTAACACATCATTTGACAGTTGTAGTACACCTCAAGTTTTGTAGCTGTTGAGCACTCATGTTCATGGAATAGGTGCTGGCAGCCCGGAAGTCTGTTTAAAATAACTTGCAATGAATGTCTAAGAAATCCTGTCACTGTCACCCCAAAAGACTAGGGTGTAAGCCTTGAGCCAAGTTTGCACAGGTAGAGTGCTTTCCAGGAAAATGTTGCGTTTAGCAGATTATGCTGGGTTCCTGCTCTTTAATTTGTGAAGAATTTGATTTATGCTAACAGCAGTTCTTTATAAAATAATGAAAGCAAGTTTGCGAACCAAAAGAGCGGTCAGCCTAACCAGTGGGTTGGCTTAAGGGACCATGCTGCTTTCCCATATGTAGGATGTTACCAAGGGTATAAACAGCGCTGTCCTCTTTTGCTCTTTTAGCTGGATTTGTCTGAAGTCTAATACTCCTCCCCCCCAATAGTGGCATTCTTTCAAGCTCTGTTCACAAGCCTTAATTTCAAACAGTGAATGAGACGTGTTTTTAAAAAGCTGTGCAAGACCACTTTTCTCTTAAGCTGGAGCAAGGCAGGCAACAGGGTAGCAGGCAACAGTGAAGCATCCTTACGCGTTCTTCGTCTTGTAACTGTACGAGGGTCTTGTCTTGAAAAATCACTTGTGAACTTCAGGTTGTTGAACCTAGGTTTAAGGATTTACCCATTAAATCTGCGATAATAAACATCTAGGGGGGAAAGGAGTGATAATAATTGTAAAGAACCCACCTTTTTGCTGAGTGACGTTAAGTCCAGTATATGTCAAAGAATATTAAGCATTGCATGTGTGTAAAATACTGGTTTTTACCCATAACCAAATAATCAACTACTACATTGTGTGAATATGTACTACAAAGGCTCTGCTTAAAGTAAAACAACAGCCCTGCTGCAGAATTTTGAGTGTGAACATAAAAAGCACATGAAATTCTCATTTTGTTCCAATTACTGAGAAAATGCTTAAAATCTATTTTCCAGTTTGTGTTTAATTTTAGTTACCTGTGGATTTGTGGATGTTTATAAATGTTACCTTGTGGAGATGGGAGAGACTGGTTTGTTTGCTTTTTAAGTGCTGGTTTTTACACCTTGTGTGCTCATTAAATTCTTGAAACTTAACGGGAAGCAACTTTTTAGCCTAGTGGGGGCAATTTCCAGTTTGTCTGCTTAAATCTTTAGTATTGTGTTTTCAGCGATGGTGGTTCAGAGGCCTGGTGGCCAGGGGTGTTGAAGTCTTGAAGTGTAAAACATCCATGGCTGTGCTCTCAGAACTCTCTGGGACAAATTACCACTGAACTACTTCCAAGACGCACTTTTTTTTATTCCAGGGAAATTTTCAGTACATCTTACAGCTCATTTTTCTAGCACATGTGTTTAACAACTTCTCATATTGCCTTTCCCACCAAACTAATACCCTGGTGCGTTAGGTGTTCTGGATGTCGAGCCTGGAAAGCGGGGTGGTAATATCCTTTTCTGTGTGTCCTTTTCCCCCAGCCATAGCGCTTTTATGTTTTCTTGCTGTAACATGCACCCAAGCTTCTTGGATGTTGTTCTCCATGCAAAACTAATGAAAAATTTGCTAAAAGATTCCCCAAGCTCTTTCTCAATCTTCTTTCATTTTCTTGTGGTGCTTCATAGGTTTATTATAGTTTTAAACATTTAGATTATACCCATAAGGAAAGCAATTAACAAAAATCTGTGCATCAATGGATTGTAATGAGAGAAAATTAGATTTGTCTTTCATCTTCTTTTCTCCCCGTTTGAGAAAAAGAAAAAAGTGTAATCTCTTCTTCATGTTCAAAACAGCCATTTTAGTCTCATTTAACTGTGTTCTGTATTAAAAAGCTTTCAGTAGTGTTTTAAAAAAAAAATATCCCAGAAGCTGTACTTTGAGAAAATACAGAATGTATGTTTAAACAGAAAACATCTATGTCCAGTTTTTAACAAAATCAGTGATTTTTCATGAAAAGATTATCATAAAAATGTATACTGTGTTTTGGTTGTATATTCTTCTGTCAATGATAGCCAGAATTAATCCTTACCTTCGAACATCAGAAAACTAGCCACAGCTTAGAGCTGCAGTGGCTTTCCTTGGGGGTAGGAGTAGGAGTAGCATTTCTTGCTTTGCAACAGTTGTATTACCTAATAGTGGGTAAGATACATTTCCATGCGGTATGTTTAAAATCACATGCAATGTTTAAAAAAACAAACCAACCCCAGTAACAGCAAAAAGTTTCTCTGTCACTGGGATTTCAGTGATGTTGTCTTTCTAGATGTAGAATCAATGTAGTTAATGAAAGACGTGGAATGACAGTTTCCACAAATAGTACTTTAAGTCTCACAAAACAGAATATTCATGTGTTTATAATGTGGGAATGTAGGAGAAGTTGCAGATACAGAACAGGGACTGATCAAATAATCTCCCTGCAGGCAAAGATAAGACACTATCCCCGTGCAATGACAAGTTTCAGCCTTATTTTGAAAGATTATGCATATTCCGTTTCTTTCGTGTTTGTTTATTTGTGTCCTTTCTGTTGAGCAGGCACCTTCTGCAAAGCATGCAAAGCACAGGCTGAAGTGAGGCCTCAGCCCTTGTTTATCCAGCCCTTACTATCACAGCTGGTACCACACCTAATTTATTTGGAGTGTTCCAGCTAGTTATATTTGCAAGTAATTGAGTCCTGCCAGTGATGGGAGCAGAGCACAGCCTCTTCCAGAAGATTGTGAATGCTCCTATCCATACTGCTGTGTTTTCCCACCACTTTTCTTACCTGCTTGACTTTTCTTTGCAACTCCAGCCCTTTACAAGGCTATGATAGCGACATCCTAGGTATCAGGAGGCTCCCTAGCTGTTCCACGTCATTCTTGAGCTTCTAGCATAGCTCCTTCATTGCTTTCATTCTTTTACCTGCCAAAAGCCCTATTAGCTTTAAGCAGTTAGAACAAACCTGTATAAAGGTGAGTGCCCAATTTGAGGTGACCTGCTTGGTGCTGGTTAACCCATGAGCTTTAAATACAGGTTTAATACCAACAATACTGAAGTGTTTCCTCTCCCAGTCCTCGCTCCTACCCTGTGGTACAGAACTGTCTGGTGTTTGTGTGGGACTTCCAGCTGACTCCTTCCTCCTGTTCCTCTGCAGCTAGGCTTGTTTCTCGCCCTGTGACCACACCGTGCTTTGTCTGCTGTTCAGCAGTCCCAGTTGATGTAACTGGGTCTCTTTCACCTCTTAAGCTTCCAAACTTGCTACAGAGCAGGGGAGAGTCTGTGGCCTGTGTTGTAGCTGGGGAAGGAATGCTTAGCATAGCCATTTTTTCAGGGGGGGGGGGGAAATCTCTATCTACACCATAATAACGTGTCCCATGTCTGGATAAATTACCTGACTAACCTTCTTCCCTACTATGTGATCTGACACACACTGTTTGCTGTGTCTTGTTAATATTGGCTGTTGCACAGGTGCAAAAGTGAGTTTGCAGGATTCTCAGTGATAAATGCTTACTGTTGTTGGTGGTGGATCGAGTCCCTTGATCTCCCACCAGGCTTGCTGCTTACAAGTCCTGTACTTTTTCAAGCGTTCTTGGTGAGGTTCTGGTATCAAGGAAGGAAGGCTTGCGTTCAGACCACTGGATGCTTGATTTAACTTTGGCTGGGTTTTGTTAGCATTTCATTTGTCCATAAAAGCTGTTGGCATAAGATGTTGATTTAGGGACAGCAGAAGGACATCGCTAACAACTAAAACACTCAACTTTCCTCAACTTTCACTCCTCAACTTGCACTCCTCAACTTTCTCCAACCCCTCTCCATAAGTTTAACAATTGCAAGACTCCCTTGAAAAGAAGAGACTGATTTTTTTTTTTTTTATTGTATCAGGGTAAAGGAATTTCTTACAAAGCAATGTTTGGGAAGGGAGAAACAGGACATTTTATGATAATGAAAGAATGAAAGAAAGGAAAGAAGAATATGGATAAGGGGTTGTGGAAGGACTGAAATAACAGCAGGGCAGTGAAAGATGTAAGTGGGAAAAGCAGCGGGTAATAAGGTGGAGACCAGGAAACATGAAAGAATGTGAACTTTAAAAAGAGAATGCAGTTGAGCAAGAACCTGGTAAAGCAAAGCAATGAGAAGAGATGTGAATAGCAGGGTAAAGTGAAAGTTAGGTGAGCTTCATGGTTTGGCTCATTTGATGTGGCTTAAGACAGACTTTTAACTCTAGTGGAGGAGGAACAATTCTGAAAATGTCTTTTTACACTATGAGAGCAATGGAGAGGTCACGAAGAGTCACTTAAAGATACCTTCCTGCTGCAATAGTGTCCATGCAGAATCCAGCTTCAGTCAGTGAAGCTTCATGCAGGCTTCGCTAAGGCTCACCACCTGAGATGTGGTGGCCTGACCACACTATCAGTCCCTAATCGCTAATCTCTAAAGAAGTAGCACACGTTTTCTGGGTTGTGAAGTACCTGGCATGACATTAATCCAAGCTCTGAGAGATTACACAGACATCTTTAGTAATTTTTCAGTAATCACTTATCTTCTGTCCTTTCCAGTTCCCTGCTTTGCACAATGAGGACATCAGCAATATCCTTTACGAGCGAGGTGCTTGGATGAAGTACTTGAATGTTGAGTGTGGAAAACAAAGGTGTAACTGCCTTCACATGATTAGAAAGAGTAGAACAGAGAGAACATACAGATGGTGGGGATACCTAAACCACAGTATTTGCAAACTTTAGTGTCTGAACAGTCAAAACTATAGGCTGGCTTCAGAGAGGATCAGTCAGAATGAAAGGAGAATTACTGAGGTAAGAACAGGCAGTGACAGAGAAGACAAAAATTCTCTCTTTCTCTCCTTGCAACTGTCTTGGGGGATATTTTAATTGAAAGCTTTCATCCAAGAGGTTACTGAGGTGAAATAGAGGCAGAATTATTACCAGGTTTATTACAGTGTATTCCTGTGAGTTGAATCATGGTTGGCTAATATAAGAAACAGAGCAGCATATTGCTAGCTTTATGCCTGGGGAAAAAAGAAAACTGGAGTCCTTTGTATGACTATGTATTTAGATAGTGGCTGCATGACAGCTACATGGTAGGTGCTTAATGGAATTCCCACCTCTCCGAGGTGGGAAGCTTGCGGGTACGCAAGCATGGAGTTAGGTTATACTCCTGCTGCAGAGGACGGACTGTGCGATCCCATTAGATAGCTTTATGCAGCCTCTGGGTGAACCGGTCTGATGGCCTGGACTACCAACTGTGCTAACAGTTGATACACGTTTTTCGGCTCATATGACGAAAGAGAGGACCAACTTGTATATGAAGAGCAGCTGGTTGAAAAGGGACTTGAGGAAATGTGGAATGATGCTCAGAAATGAGAGGGATGGACAGATGGGGGAAGCATTTGAAATTTTTCAACTACTGTGCAATCTCTTCTGGTTTTAGATACATGGATGCTCAAATCACTTTCAGGATGTTCTTTCTGTTTCCTTGTTACTGCTAACCTCTTGCGCTGGAGAAAAAGTTGCTCCCTTAGGTGCTGTCCTTCAGGGGCCAAGAAGCTGTTATCTTTGAGGACTTTGACCTGGTTGCAGTGAAATGTGCCTGTGCCGATTGCCATTTGATCTGCTCCCCTATTACTCAAACCCTTTGATTCCAGACTTGGCCACCTTCCACCACAGAATGTCTCAAGCTGTGGCTCTCCTTCACAGGCTAGGCAGTCCAGTTGCATCATCAAACTTTAATGAAAAGATAGTGTTGCTCTCTTCCCCACAAGTTTTAAAGGTGGCAGGGTTCTTTACAGTAGCGTCAGGTGCCTGACCACCTTCTCTAGTTCCTGAGCCTGCCTCTGCTTCTCTCTGCTACTGAACCTGCTTCTGTTTTCTCCAAGTCTGGAGAGACCCAAAACTTGTGTGTGGTAACTACTGTGCTTGCTTTTCTCTCTCATGTCTCTGTTGCCCATCCCTCAGGATTTTTTCTTGTCTTAGTATCTTATCTTGCATTTTCTCTAGGCTCGGGAGAAACAGGTTTTCAAGTCCTGATCCAAAAAATGAAGTGGAAACAAGTCCAAAGCATGAACTACTCCTGAGCAGCTGTGAGACTGATGATCTATTTCTACATAGCAAACTTCTGAAGATGTAAATATTTAACAAAGCTTGCCGTTTCTTTTGTAATGCAGAGTTCTCTTTTTCCGTGTCCAAGACACATTTGAGGGGAATACGCTTCAAGTACGCACTCCTTCCCCTGCCATGTTCCTCGTTCCCTAGAGGGCAGGTGGCTGAGGTATTGACAGTGCTAAATGCGAGCAGGTGGATTGCACAGACACACCTTGGGCACAGCATTGCAAAGCATCTATACAAGCATAAACTTGTACCGAGCGGCAGCTTGCTCAGACTGTTTGACGGAGGAAGAAAAGCAGTGTGGGAATACTGAAACTAGTCATCTAGTTTAGCGTCTGCTTCACGAGGCTGGTTCCTCTTGAATTTGGAATAAGGTTTCGCTAACAATAAGTTGCAGGGAGGACCTATTTCTTCTACTCCTGGCAGGGATTCCACCAGCAAAGATTATGGTTCGTGACTTAAACGCATGCCACGTGTCCTATGCAGGATTTAGAGCTAGGTAGCTGCTCCTTAGCTTCCTCTTCACGTGTTGTTTCTAGTCAAGCTGAAGTGTAAGCATCCTATTGTAGTTTTGCACTTGTACTTTTTATAGTACAAAATTCAGATAAGAAAGGATTTAAAAGTTTTCAGTGGGGGTTCGACTGTGGATGTGTCAAAGTCTTTACTGCATTAGTGTTGTGCAGAAGTGTCACAAAACCGGTCATAAAACATCACCCTCTTGCAGTCCTGATCTGAGGTATTTGCAGGGCTGGGTTTTTCATTGAGATCCTAAATTGTTTCTCCTCTTACCCTTCCGCTGATACCACATACACTCTGCAGTTTATTTATAGAGAAATTGGTAATATATCTGCAGTAGATTAGTTGGTCATCAAAGGAACAAGGTCTATACCAAAGAATTCAGCACAGCAATAACTGGCATGGAGATGTAATAATACATAGCTGTAGATGGCCTTTGAAGATGATTAATTGTGGAGGTGTGCCGTAGTGGCAATAGCCTTGTATTTTAGATAGAGCCTTGAGCACAGTTCTTGTACGGGAGAATGTGCAGGAATGCAGACTCCCTTTTGGGGAGGGATTGGAAAGGTGTCTGCTGCAGCCTGCGCAGCATTTATGTTGTCTTCATGGGGAAGGCATGGCTTAAACCAGCCCTTCAGAAATTCATTTAACTTTAACCATACAAAAGGAGCGTCTGATGTGGTGAGGGGTTGTCAGTCAGAAACTGCAGTCTGGTTTTCTCTTTTTTGTGTTGTGATTCACTGAGTCCTTCCGGTATAAAAAACCATTTTTCATATAACATGAGGTTGAACAGGCTATGAATGACTGCTCTGTGGCTCAGAGAAGGCAAATGTCCTGTCATACGCTTCAGTAGAGAGCAGTTTGTGACCTATGTCATCAATTAGCAATGAAATAGTTCTCATCTTGGGCTAGCAGCAAGATTTTCTTTTAAATATTTTACTGTCTTGGTTCCAGCTGTCCAGTTGGTCTTCATGTTTCCTGAACTTGCTTCAGTGTGTATCGAGCAATGCCTTAGCTAAAATTGTGGTTGTAATATACAGTATGAGAATGGTGCTGCTTCAAGTAGTTTATTCAAAAATACATATATCTCAACATTGCAATATTTTCCCATTAAATTAATTTGCTTTTGGAATCAAAAGCAGTCCTACATTCTCTTGTCATGCACACATTATTAATTGCAATTAATTTTTAATTTAATGAAAAATTATGCTAAGAGCAAGGGGGGAAGCTCTCTTGCAGCATCCTTGCTCTTTCTTTGCCTAGATAACCTCAAGCAATCAAAGAGGTTAAATTTAAAATCCACTCCTGCTCGGCATTTTTATCTTTTTAAATGGAACGGTGTTTAAACTCAGGGAAACTATCAAAGGAGGAATGAATGTATTGGCAGAGGTGACAAGTGGTATTCAAGTTGGATAATCTTATTCTTGAAGTGGTTGACAGAAGTTTCTGTTGGAGAGAATTGTCTGAAAGAGGAGTTCTTGTTGCAGTTTCCCAGAGTTTATTTAGAAAGCTGAATCACTCTCTAAATCTAATTATCGTTCTTGTGAGCTATATCAACCTGGAAGTTAGTAAGTTGGTCATGAGTGCAACTGTGTCATAAAGAAGCTTTCCAGATTGGAGATTTGTTCTTAAATTTGATTCTGCACTATGCTCTGTTACCCCAAGGATTAAGAGAGAAAATGTTTCCAAGCCCATTGCTAATTTAACAGCAAATTGGAGCTTGCAGTTAGCGATATTGTTCTGCTGTTCTCTTAATTAAAAAAAAAAAAAACCACCCCACACCACAATTTGGGTCAAAATTTTAATTTTGTTTTGCTATTATTATGATAATTTAAGACCTAAATAAGGATAACATATAGCTGACGGGAGACCAGATCTTGTCTACGCTAGAAAAATGATCCATTACTGTCAAAATTTGTCTCCAGCAGAAATAATCAAGCTCATGTGCAGTAAAGCGTTAGTTTACATCAAACCGTAACACAGTTTTGAGCCTGGTCTTCTAAGAGATGTCTTTAAAGACCTTTTTAAAATGTGACACTTAATATGTGCACAGCACACAATACGTGAATTCTTGTTAGCTGCGAAACAACATACTTATGATTGTTTAAGTATAGAATCCAGAGCCCTGGTCTTGAATAAAGGCTGTACTGTACTGAAAAATGTACAAAGAAAAAGCAAGAGAGAGTCTCTGGCCTTGGTGAATTTACAGTCGAAGTGCAAGACAACAGGTAGTACGGGATAAAGACAAACGAGCTGAAAGGAGGAGCTGGAGATGGTATCTCTCAGCACGGCTGGCGGTGATAATGTCATAGAAGCATGAAAAGCAAGAGCAGAGTGTCATCTTCTGCTGGGCCCTGGATGCTGTTGGTAGTGGCTATGCTAAACTTCTGTGCACTAGTAAATGTATCTTCTCTGTAATAGTAATTGGTTCCAGTTAGTTGGCAAGAGTCTGTTTTGAAGCTGTACAGTAAATATGTTTGCTTGAATTTTTTCCCACAGCTACTTCTACTCCGCTGTTAAGCACAATAGTAGACCTTAAGCTATAACAGATGCAGTGTGGACGGTACCTGTTGAGTTTTTATGCTTTATCACTTTATAAAATGACAGCTTTGGTTTTGCTTTTTGATTGTTACTGTTTCATTCAGCTTGGATTGAACACTGATCCCTCGGACTAGCAGCTATGGAGGTGGGTTTTAGCTTCACTCTTTAAGTAGTGGGCTATCCTCTCTCTGGTTACCTGGGTGGAGCAGAGTATCTTATTGTAGTACAGCTGGGTGGTGAATTTCCACAGGTTTTCTCACCTTGTTCTCATTCATGTCAGTGCTTTGGGGTCCTGGACCACCGCAGAGTTCTGTTCCTGGCTCTGTCCCCATCACGTTGTGCAACCACCTTCACTCTTGCAGTGTGCTTCTGTTGTCTCCTGTCAGGACCTTTGACTCTAGCTGAATGAACTTATCCCCTCAAGTCAGAGAGGTGAAAACCACAAGTTGAGGGATATAGTCCCTGAGGTGAATCCATCCAGTGTGCTTTGGGACTGCAGGTGGGGCTGGTCGAGGGGCAGGAAGAGTGTTGTGATAGTTACCGAAGTCCAGCAGCTACTGATGCAAAGTCAGAATAGTGTTTTGGTTGTTTTTGGTTTTTGTTTGGTTTTTTTGGTTTGGTTTTTTTTTTTTTCCTAAATGGGCATGTTGTTTCCTAGTCAGGTCTTCTATTTTTGGCTTGTCCCATTCGTGCATGTCTGTTTTGGTGAAACAAAGAAAAATTAGCATTGGGAGAAAGGGATTTAGAAACAATCATTAGGCTTTCTAGGCACAGAACAGGTATAACCTGTTTGACTTTGCTAACACTTTGCCAAGCTTGCATCTTCCCCTTCTGCAGCTGCTGAACTAAGGGTTGGCGTGACTGTGTCCTTATGCATTAGGTCTAATTAACAAGATTATTGTCACTCAGTTTTACAGCATTTAGCAAACAACATTGATCCAACCATTTAAAAATAAATAAATAAAAAACCCCAACAAAACAAAACCCATAAACCCACCGCAGAGTTGTACCACTGCTCTGTATAATTTGGGATTGTGTAGCCTCTTCTGTTGAATTTTAAACAAAAAAAGTGTTTTGTCTTTCTAAACTGGGTATCTCACTGAGTCCAAAGAGCATACAGTATTTCACACACCTGAAATCTTCACTTACAGCTGATACCCCAAGGACATCCTCAGCAATCCCACTGAGTTGAAAGGAACTATGTGCAAAATCAGGTACCTTTAGATTGTATGTTGGGCTGTGTCCGGACTGTACCTAATACTGTTAGTTAAAAATTACAGCTTGCATGTTTGAGCTAGAGCTTCAGCAAATAGTAGCAGTAATAATAATACAGAAAACTTGGGCCGTTTTACAGAAATGAGAATAGCTTCTATGTTTTGTACCAATACGGAAAGATGAAAATTACTCGATCAGGGTCACGCAGCAAGCTAATGGCAAAGGCAGGACTGAAAGCCAGTCATCCGTCATCCAAGCTTTCCTCTTTATTTGCTAGACCTCACTGCCTCTTACGGATACTTATGGATATCTAATCATCTAGACTGCTGCAGTGGTGGTCTGCTCAAAGATTGCAGTCTTTTAATGGGATTTGAAAGTTGGGTGATACTTATTCCCTACTTATGGTTTAGTGTATAAACTAGAAAATGTAGTACCAGGTTTACACAGCTCCTTTTAAAACTGGCTGCATCAACACAGAAATAAATTAAGCTTTACAAGTCTCTTCCTGGAACCCAGTAAATATTGCCCTGTTTTCAAAGAGGAGGAAGCCGAAAAGCCAATGCATTAACGTGATATATCCACGGTTACACAGCTGGCAGAGCGGGAGCAGACTCCTGCTCTCATGACTCTTCCTGGCCGCTTGCATCAGAGATGCTGAAGTTTTCTGTAGGGGTCAGAACATCCCTGCCTGGATCCGAGGGACAGGGTGGGAGGTGCACAGGACAAAGAAATTCCTTCTCCTCCCTCCGCCTCCTCCAGCTCGGAAAGGGTTACAGCTGAAACGCCTGCGACAGCCTCAGGAAAACATGAATCAGTGCTGGTGAGGGAAGGCGGAATGGGAACCCAGAATTACAAGCTGGTTTGTGCTTTTCGTTTACCTTTGGGGGGGTTAAATCCAGCGTTTCGGACCATCTCGGCACCGCTGACACTCGTGATGGAAAGCAGACCGTGTTCATGGACCGTGTCAGTGCATAGCAGGCTGGGTGCCTCTGTGTTGTGGGGTGGGGAGGGCTGGAGAAGGGGGGAACAACCTCCTTTCTCTCTGCCTCCTCCCCCGCTGCCCTCCGGCAGGCTCCAGCCAGCTGCTCCTGCAGAGCGAGTGTGAGTGTGAGTGTGCCTGTGAGTGTGAGTGCGTGTGTGCGCGCAACATGGAGGGAGGGACCGGAGCTGCTGCTGCCGCCTTTACCGGTATCTATACGGCAGCTTTCACTGCGGGAGCGATAGGAGCTGCAAGCAATCTTGATGAATCTGAAAGGTCAGTACTATCAATAAATCACCCGCAGATAAATGCTCCTCGGAGATGCTTTCTTTTTTTTTTTTTTTTTTTTAACCCTGTTTTCTCATAAATGGAGTATTAAAACGATACCGTATCTCCGAGGAATGTAATTGTTTCACAATTGGTCATAGCCCGCAATGTCTAATAAAAAATTTAGAGCATGATTTAAAAAGGCAAGTGTGTCGTTTTCACTTAGCAAATGCAACTTCATTTTAATTTTTAGCGTATTTTTTAAGCATATGTATATGACTATCTTTTAAGTGGTTGAGTGTTTGGATGGAGAAAGGTTAATTACCTCCTTCAATGAGATTACACCATGTAGGTTACGCTAGCATGTAGAAAGCAAAGTATAATTTTGTACCCTGTTCTTCATGTGACAGTGGTCCTTGAGGCATTTTCGGGTAAAGCGTGTAGAATGTGGTTATTAGCATGACTGAAACTTGCATTTTTTTAATCAAAAATGTAATATATCCTGTCTGTAGCGGAGTCGAGCACATACTCTGCACTTTGGCTGTGTGAAAACAGCAGCGGTCACAAGGGTTCTGTGCCGAGCGTATTTTTTTCCTTTGTAATGGATAACTAAGTGCTGTTGATCTGGTATGGGTTTAGGAGCAATAGTTCTGGAGGGCCAGGTTATCGTGTAGTTAAAATTCTTGTGGAATGAGACAGTGCTGATTATCTTAATGGAAAATCATCTCCTTCACCCTAGGCTTGCGTTTGTACTGTGGCTGATATGAAATAAGCCTATCCCTGTTGCAGTTCAAGTGGGATTTTCTACTTCAGGGCTAAGAGTGCATAAATATTTACTGGTGAAAAAAAGGAGGGAGTTGGGGAACCAGTATAATTTAAAACTTGCTGTCTTGGGCATGCTGTTACCACCTACCTGGTTTACAGATCAAGGCTGTTTCTACCAAACTAAAAGTTATTTATGACCATAGCTGCCGGAAGCTGAAGACCGCGGGTTCTTACTTCACTGTATAATACATTACAACAAAGTCTTGATAATTTATGCTAACTCCACCCACTTCAGCTTACAGTGCCAGAAACCAAAGGAGAGTAGCCCTTACTAGCGCTGCAAAATTTCTCTGAAGTTGTCTGCATTTTCTTTCTTCCTTGAAGTATTTTGCCGTAGGAAAGCTGCTACTGAATATCTTCTCATTGTTTGTACTACCCAGTGACTCAGGTGCTGTGAGAATGCTAGTTAGGTAATTTTGGTTCCCCTTACTTACAAAACAAAACTGTATTTAAAAATTAAATGTGTATAGTGTACTAATGCTGGAGCCCTTGCGCTCCCCAACGTCCTTTGTGACAGAAGCAGCACGCAGAACAGTACGCTATATATAAGCATCCATGTATACAGACACATGCATGCCATAGAGGATTTTGTAAATAGGAATGCTGTAGGATTTTTGTTTGGTGTGAATTCCCTTCGGAATGTGTGGATCTCACTCCCAGTGAAAACTCTGACATTTCTAAGTAGCTGGCAATGTGTGCAGTACCAGGTCTGTGGCTAAAGACAGACGAAGTTTAGCAATGATTTGATAGGACCTAAGCAGTTTTCTTCCAAACGGGTCTTGTACTTCAGGGAAGTCTGCAGATTAAATATGTTTTAGTTCTGGCAGTGACAGTCGTCGTCCCCCCCCCCCCCCCCCCCTTTTTTTTTTTTTTTTGCTTCTTGTGCAGATAGTGCAGAGCATGACAGAACTTCACATTACCTTGTTACGGTTGACTCTCCGAAGGGGAGACCGCTTACTCAGTGTCCTGCTTTTCAATGTAGAGATAAATATTTGTATTGTTTCTTAGAAGCAAGACTTGCATTTAATAGGATTACAGAAGTATTTTTAACTTCATACTCTCAGTCTGGTGCTCCTGACTGATACTTGGAGTGCAGGGAGCTTTCTGATGTAAAAGTAAATCTAGACAGAATGAACTCTGCTGATGCATATTTTCTTCAGGAAAAAAAAAAATCATTTTCTGAGTGGTACATCTCAGGGTTGCAGAATCCTCGCCCTACCTGTAGCAGTAGCTTTTTGGCTGGAGGGGAAGATGGAGAGAAAACAGCAACTCTCTGAGCTTGTGGAAGAGCAGTCGTTCCAAGGGACAGCCGGATCACAGCACAAACAGCAGCGCAGTGTACGTTACTTTGGATAGGCAGCATCTTCTAGGCCAGTCTTTGGCGATTTACGTTATGCATAACCGCTTGTGGGTGACTTGGCATGTCATGATGTTACCTCTGCTAGAGCTGCCCGGGACTGCTCGACTCCTGACCGCCGTGCGCCCTCGACCTCCCCTTACACAGCCTTCCCAGGCTCCAGGGGCGAGGGGTGCGCTCTCCCAGCCCCCCAGGATGCTTTCCGTAGAAGAAATCCCTGTATTTTGTCTTACAGAAGGAGGGGGCGATTTTATCAGAGCATTAGCGAGCACGTCCTTCACAACCCCAGTTCTTTTTGCAACAACTGGCATATCGAATATACTGTGTGACATATCTTCAGTATGTATATCAAGAATACACAAAAAATCATTTAATCCCCCTTTACCAAGCTTTTTGGTTTAATCTTTCTTTGAACCATGTTTCTTTTTGTTGTTCGATACTTTCTGAAAACTACAGGCCCTGGTATCAGGGACCAGAATGTCATGTTTCGATATGCTGCTCCTGGCAGTGGTCAATAAAGGAAAATAAATCCCCTATTTTTCACCAAAGGTCCTATGTCATAAAAAGGAACGTTCTTCCCAGCTTCCATTCAGTCATCAACCTGGAGAAAAGGGAAAGGGAAAAAAAAAAACCACCGCAGAATAGGTGGTAGAAGGGAGAAATAAGGTGACTTTGAAGTGGTGGGTGTCTGTGATGGACAGAAAGCAGAAGAATTGGGATGGGATCTGACCTTTCCAATCCTGAGTATAACAACCAGAGCAGACAGCTTTTTAGCTGCTGAGTCGGAACAGGGTAGTTTTCAATGTGTTTTCATGTAAAAAGAAAAAAAGGCAGATGTAGACCTTTTGTGTATTCCTTTGAATTTACTGTGTATTGGAAATAATAACAGGATGTAGTGGCAAGGGCTGAGAACCAGAGTAGGCATCTCCTCAGTTTCCTAGCATGTCAATGTACTGTTATTTCTTAACTGTTTGTTGTTCTTATTTGTTCATTTGTTGAAGGAGCTTTCTGTGTATTGTTCCTGGACAAGAGCTTGCAAACATATTTGAAGTGCGTATCCAGAAAGCAAATTAAAACATAAACCTCAACATTTATGTGCATTTCACACTCATGCCTGCTGCTTTGTTCTGGCCTAGCAGTAGGGACCAGAGCATGACTTACAGTGGGGATGATGGGAGGAAAAGGAGGAGCAATTTGAACTTGGTGACTTTGCTTTGAAGCACCATTTATATTCTAGCCTCTCTTACGTCCTGTGTTCATTCCTTCTGAAACTGTGAACATGAAATTTGTTATCCCAGCACCTCTGGAGATGCTTCGGAGGTGATGTAATAGCTGTTTTTCTATCAGTTGCCTTTTCTTATGCAACCCGTAATCTAATCTTGTTTTCTTCCTTCTTTATGTCCAACAGCAGTTACAAAAAGCATAATACTTACTGAAAGATCTGTTACAGTTTTCTTTCAAAGCCGATAGCAACCTGTGTCTGTCCGAGATGCTTTGTGGTGGCAAAGACCACCCTCAATTACAAGAGGTGGTGGTCGTAATTGGCGGCACAATGTGCGGCAGAGGCAAGCATGACCTCCGTTCAGCTTCCTGGGCCGGGAACAGTGTGTATGTGTTGGATCATCTGTGTTAGATTATCGTCATGGCCTCCACTTTAACGTATAAAGGGTTGCCCTGCCTTGCGTTTCCTTTCAGTAAGTCCCGTGGCTGAATAAACTTCTGAAGCATCCAGAGGATGACAGTGCATTACTGCTTGTGGGGTTACATATTTACAATTACTCTAGGTTCATTTTGAGGCTCCTCGGAGGTCTGAAATCTCTGGTTAATCAGACTTGGGGAAGGACTTTTAACCTGACACTTCTCATAATGTTGAAGACTAGAAAGCCCTTGTTGCATTAGCACGCCAAGAGTTTAACACAGCTCTTTGTTTTTTAATTCATACAGTTCAAGCTGGGGGCAATTTTAGCTGGGTGATCACAAGCATCCTATTGCTTTTGCTGAAATAAGATGACGGCTTTGTTGGACATTTAGCTGATACACAGGCGGTGGTAATGGTTTGCTTTCTCTTGGCAAATGAATTTAATGCAGTGTGTAGTCCTGATGGGATTTAACCACTCTTAGAGGGGACAGTTGTGTTGTTACGACTCCCCGCTTGATCCGAGTCTCTGGGTGCAGCTCACTGTTGTAAACCAAATGCGAGACACTAATGAACTCCAGCAATGTGTGTTTTCTTCTTTTCATTGTGTATTGTACAACAATTTTCCTATTCGCAGTGCTATTCAATAGTCAAGGAGATTTCTCAACATTTTTTCCCCAGGGTTTATAAATTAGTGCTCCAAACCTTGTTCAGGATTGGAATGTAGCAGATGAGATTTCAGCCCTTAAGGAGTGTTTTAACCGTGCAAACGTGCTTTAATTTCTGGCCACATTTCTTCATTTGTGTATTTCAGAAGGTTTTGTCCTTCTTGAAAGTGAAACGTAGCAAGATATTACACAAACTTTTTTCTGAAACATAAATACAAAATTTCCAAGCCTTTTCAATCTGTTGTTCTCTGTAAATTTTCTCTTACTGATACTTTAATGGAAGAGCTTTACTCACTGTATTAAGTAAATGTAATTCGTAAACATACATTGTATCTCTTTGCAGCTTGTTCAGTGTCACTGTGCTGAATTCTGTTTTAGGAGCGCAAGTGTGCTGGACCAATGCATGTCATGCTTTTTAAAAAATTATTTACATAAAATGTCCAACTATTTTAAGTGCCTATGCCTACAGTGACTGTGTGAAAATATCTTTTTTTTTTTTAAATAAAGATGCACTGGGAGAAAAATTTTGAGAACCATATCAATATATATCATGAAATCAAGAGTCAAAAGGTAAATAAAAAGAGCACTAAAATACTTTTTTTTTTTTTTGTGGTTTCTGAGCAAATCTCGTAATTCGGAGTGATGGGAAGAGGGGCCATGACACCAGATTTTCATGTTTTCCATTAGTGATACAACAGTAAGGCTAGAACTTTGTATGGCATCAAACACACAGCCAGCTGTTGGCTGCACTTGAAATAAGAGTGAGTTTTGACCTTGGGGATGTGGCCTAACACATTTGTTCATGTATTTGAAACTTAGACGTTCTCCTTTGAAAATAATGCCAGTAAGCCATCCCAGCTTTTGAAGACTACCTTTAACATGCTTTTGCGTAAGCAAAACCTATTTCGAAACCAACTCTTGGTAGTGTTAGTCTAGGGGAACACGCAAAGGGTAGGAGCAGATTTGAAGAATTTTCTGAAGTTAAATCGATCTCACGTGGCACACCAACAGAAAAGCAGACTAGATGGAGCACTTCCCTAGCTAGAAACAAGGCATGGGTTGCGAAAAAATAAAACAAGAGGAGGAAACTACAATGATGTCTTAACTTTGCACAGTTTCATCTGATGCACGGTGTTGACAGCTTCCCTTTAAAAGGGGACTTTCCCAGCTTCTTATACTACCCAGGGAGCTGCTTATGGGCACACATGAAAATACTTAGATTTTCATAGACTGAAAATCTCCGTTCCCTATTAATGATTGAGGGAAACAAGGCCAATGTAAGATATCAATTTCAGAAGACGGTTGTTCTTAAATCCTAGTATTTGTGGTTGCGGAGAGCCATTAAATTCATACCCAGAAGGTTAACCAAAGCTGTGTTGACTTTTTTCATCTACAAGCTATTTTGTTTAATACTGCCACGGTTGCTCATAGCTTTTCACAGGAGTAATATAATGAGATTAACAAGCCTCTGATCGCTTCCATATCTGATACTTAAATCCCCATGGGAAGCTGTGAAAGTGTTAGAGCTCTGTTGCTCTTGTATGGGGGCTGCGCTGGCAAAGCTAAGAGTTGTTCTTTATGTAAGATGTTGTAGATTTGGTTGCTGGGATGACGGAGTAGCTAAGCTTCAATCTGTAGCCTTGGAGCCAGCGTGATTTTAAGAAACAGAGAAGAGATGCTGAGGCTGCCAGCCGGGGGGTTCATTATTGGAAAGAAAAGACAAACACTCCCCTCCTTCCCCCCTGCAATACTCTGAAGAGGGAAGCAAGTTTCATAGGGAGATAATTATGCTACTGGAAAAACTGCTGTGACAGCTCACAGCTCCACAAGTGGAGTTCTTGTGGGGAAAAAGCCATGTTATACATACCAATTTCTTCCCTTTTTCTCCCAGTTAGGTATGGTATATATGCATAGTGTTGTCCTGAGGCACTCGGTACTCACCTCCTTGCCTTTGCTTTCTTTGCCTGCTCCAGGCTAATAAGCAGTAAGTTTGTTGTTTTCAAGGGACATAGCTCACAGTCCGATTTGGGAATACAGATTGATACCTGAATTATGTTTTCCCTGGCTTATAAAAGCATCCATGATTGATTTGATTATGAGTGCAAAATTAGAAGCTTTTTCTTAAAAACAAAGCCAAAAGGAGGAGAACTGCATAGTTTTATTTAAACACAAACAAAAACCCCCAAACCACAACTGGGTATTAATTTTGAAGCAGTGGTGTGTTCCTGTGCTATCTTTACCCAGTGCCTTTAGTGTTGTTGAGATGTTAACACTTGCAATACATATTTTCTGGAAGTCTCCACGTTGGATCTCTCTGTGCACCTCCATAGCCCCTTCTGTTTAAGGTGCATGTCTGATTTTTAATTCTTTTCCCCCAGTTTCCCAGTGGTGTCTCTCCAGTTGACAAAAATAGCTTCTCTCCAGTTCTTGAGCAGTAGTTAGCTCGGTGGAGATGTTGCTTTTTGGCTTGTGTGCAGGACTGATTACTTGTAGGAATAATACCTCTTTTCTCCACGCTTCGATGTATGTTAACAAACATCGGAGACACCCGAATCGCACAAAAACCTTTTCTCCAGCAAGTGTCTCTGGTGTTGAATATATTCTCCCTTTCAAGGACTTGACCACACATGGAACTTCTCAGGAACAGCTGCTCACAAATAACTCCAGATGCAGACAGATCCTGAATACAGTGTTGTCTTCTGTATTGGGCCTGTTTATGCTGACCTTTTCCAATCCCTTTTACTGCTTTTTAAGCTCAGGATTACCTCTTTGCTCAATTAAAATATAAAATCTAGATACTTTTAAATCTCAAAATTCACACACAAAAGCTGAAACTACTTTTATTCATTGCTCTAGTCTTTTCTCCATTTGGGGTGGGCAAATTGAAGGTGCTTTGCTGCTATTGTAACTGTCCCTCTAACAACGGCTGTAGGATTTGCAGGGTCTGCAGAGCCGTCGGGTGCGCAAGCAGTGAATACTGGTCTTTGCTTTGCTGCTTATGAACTTCAGGAGCGAACCTTAGCCCCCTGAGAACTAGTTACTCACACGCTCAGGTCAGAAGTGCTAGTGTGATATGGCAAGGGAAAATCTGAACTTCTTGGCCACAAGTCTTTGTGACGATAAAGATTTCCCGTCAAGGAATATTGAATTCAGTTTCTTGATTATAATTTTCCTTATTTCTTGTTTCTTTTTCTTTTTTCTTTGGTGAGGAAATGTCAGAGCAAAGATAATTATAAATCCTCTAAATTATTTTCAGATGAGTCAACGTGCAGTCAGTTGAACAGTGGAATGTATACTTGACCGCATTTACACAGAAAACAGCCAGGAAAGCCACCAGAAAGAGTAGGGTTGGAATTGCTTGAACCTTCTTGGCTGCTCACTGTACAAGGAAGAGCATGTGTAGCTATGCCAGCTGGAATGCAGCTGCTCCTTAAATCTGGCACCTAATGTTGAGTCCTGTCAAAGTACATAATGTTGAAGAATCCTGTTCGGTTTGTTTGCAGACAGGAAAGTATCAGTGAAGACTTGACTTGCATGGGTAGAGGGAAGCACTGTTATGTCTCTGTATGCAAGTCTTTCAAACCTGCTACTTTGAAGATGGAATTTGTGTGGGGTCAAAAAGCCACGATGGGTTAATCTAGGGCCAAAAAAAAAAAAAAAGGGAACTATTCACGTGGACATCTGCTGGTTCCACAGATTATCAGTGGCTCTACTCCCATTCAAGCCTGGGCTCCATCAGCAATCCGCAGCTCTCCAAAATGACTCATACAGTCTCGAGTATGATCCTTTACGAGAATTTGATACTGCTTAGTGATTTCGTTATGCGCTTTTTCTCTGGATTGTGTGGAGACAGGTTTAGTGACACGTGTGACGTTACTGAAAAGTGCTATGGAAATGCAGATTTCAGTGTCATTGAGTACAATAGTGTAAGCACGTGATGCTAGTTCATGGGGCAGAAACTTCCTCCTAGGCCTTTTCAGTACTTTCTGCTCCTTTGATCAGTAGTAAAGATGTTAAAAATACTTGATGTATTTGGGTGCTAACACAACGTAGCTGCGATGTCAGATTTCTGAAAAACATTACTAGAAGGAAAAAAGTTAAAGTTGATGTGGTAAACTGTTTTTCTGGGTTTTATTTGACTCTCTTCATACCTTGTAAATTATCACGGCAGAAATTAACAACAGAAAATTTCAGTTTATTTTCAGTTACCTGTTTCCTTTTGTGTTCAGTCCTTGGAGCTACATGCAATGGGGTTAATACATTTATTCTACTGGCAAACAGCACAAGCAGGCATCCATCATACCTTAAATGAGAAGGGGAAAAGGACCTGTAATGTCATGGGGTAAATAATTACATATTTTCTATTTTTCTTCCTTCAAAACTGCTTTACTGGCAGATCTGACAAGCTTTTTATGAGCAAATGTTAGATCAAGGAATGAGATCAAGTTGTGTTAAAGAGAAGGCCTGTCTTAAAACTGGCACGCAGCCGTGTTAGGAGCATGTATCTACCTTTGGGAGATCCTAATGTTATTAAAGGATGTGTATACACAATAGTAGAGTGAAAAAGGTTATACACACTTGCATATGTTACAGCTTTTCTTTCCTGTTCTCTCTCTCAAGAGAATGAAAAATAAGTTCATTAGTGGAAATAGTGTGGGTATCCTTTTTATGTTTGTTTGTTGGCATTGTTTGGTGTCGTCACGCAGTAGAGTGACATTTTATAAGCTTGCAATTGAGTTTGAAATTTGTTTGGTTAAAACAACTCTGTTGTCATGTGTAGAGGGTTTCGACTTTTTCTCTGCCTGTTTATGTGACGTTTCTTCTGCCTGTTCTTGAGGCTGGCCAGGGCACATGACGATCTCATATGTGACGCGCTTCTCTCTACGAGCGAGAGAAGTGAAGAGTAACGTATGGTCCAGTGCTGACTCATAGTCCTGTGCTTGAACAGAGCGAGTGTAACACTTAATTTAGAGAGAGCGGAATAGAATTACCAGGGCTCCCAGAAGGGTTTCTCCATCCTTTTAATTCTAGACTCTTACAGCCTCTTCCAGTCATGTATCTCTTCCATTATATGAGAATACCTTATCCTAGTGCTGGCCTCTGCTATTTTATTCCAAAGATGGTGGGTTTTGCCATTCTGTGTTTTCTTATGGGAATCCCTACCTAAATTAGGCTGCGTATATGCAGTCACACCAGAGACTGAAAGACTCGTTTTAAAGAAATGCTGATCTACTAGAGTGTCTCTTCATCTGCAGTATGACCGTCTCCTCAAGCATTTTAAAAACAGCAGTCAAGATTCTGAAAAATCGTAAGATTGACTTTAAAAATTAAGGTACGCTTTGATTTTTTTTTTTTTTTTTAATTTGCCCTCCAGTTTGAGGTTTTAAGTGCAAGATGGGTCATGTTGTTCATCTTTCCTCTGCAAGATGATTTAATAATTATAGTGAAAGCTGAGAATATATCTTCGCTGTTTGACTCCATGACTGGAGCTTTGAAAAATAATGAAATGCTGAGAGACTTGCAGTGAAATGACAAGAAATTCTAACATTGAGTCTTGCACATTGTATTCTGATGTGCTTATAATTCGAGGTCAAGGCCAGTCCCAGCGACATTTATGCAGGTCATGTAAGTCCTAGTGCTTGCCCTGGCAACACAAATACTTCCCCATTTCTCCTCAGCTCCTTGAAAAACAGCAGGAAAGATATTTTTTCTGCGTGTGCATGTATAAATATGCACACACTTCTTGTTCCCTCTGAAGGGGATCTTAAATACAGCTTCACATGGAATTGTGTGGTACTGTGGCAGTGTCTCCTGCTCTGTGCGGGGCTTTCTAAATCTACGGAGCTAACTTCATCTTCCCTTCTCACTGGGTAAAGGCGGAGTTTGAGGTACTGGAAGAAGCACTCAGGTAATGCTCTCTGCCTTGTGGAATTGTTCTTTGTCTTCTACAGGGAAATGACAGCAACATGGATATATATATTTTTTTTTAATTGTTTTTGTATATCATGTTGAAGTACCATGAAATATTGCTTTGACTTTAGTGTACATAACGCATTTCATGAACTCCAGCTCCACAGCAGCGAGGGGAAGACACAGTGTTGATCTCACTGGTGCAGCAGACTTTGCAAATGAGATTGCGTATCTGATTACAGCTAACAATATATCGACATAGGATACGGCGTTGGTAACAAATACTCATTGAGATATAAAAATGTTGTTGAACACCAGCTGATGCCCACACAGGCCTTGGTACATGGCCTCTTTTTGAATCGAGATGTGCCTTTGTGTAGGGAAAATTTTTGACAAATCCCCAGTGGTTCATAGAAGAACAGAAGGTAACTTTTTTGGCCTATTTTCTCCTGTGCATACACAAAGTTTTCTTGGTGCCTGCTAAGGAAAAAGCATTACCAGGGAGTCTGGATGCATAGGAATTGAACGACTCATAAGAAAGGACTTCAGACTGATACTTACTGGAAAAAAGGACTTGTGCAATTAGAGATAACGTGTAGGATGTGGTATTGCATGGAGGTTTGAGGGCAATACATCTCTGGCAACTTAACCTGGTGTTACCGGCTAGAAAAAAACCTGGTTGTTGCTTGACTGTTTGGCCTAAAAGAGACAACAAACATTTCATACTCACAGATGCTGTTGTCTGGGCCTGCCCACTTAAAAACACTGGGACCTGTATGAGACAATAGTATGCGGTAAAACTGCAAATATAAGCATGCAGTAAAACTGCAGGATACATAGTGGTCCAGTACACATTTTTCTAAAATGAGTCCAAAAGTTGAAGAAAACAGGCTAGTTACTAAATAATACTGACTCAGAGCTGCAATGTAGCCGGGGGGCCCCAGGTTAATGCACCAGATGTGACTTTCTGGAGAATAGATTTATTTAGACCCTGTCACGTTAATGAAAGGCGAGAGGTTGCAGTAATCCTGTGCTTCTCACATGGCTCACTGCACTAGGGGAGGAGAGTGCCAAGCATAAGAGAGGAAAAAGGTACTGGCAGGGTCACCGCGTCGAAAACTCCTGTGTAGTGGGTGAGCGTCACTGCCGTGCACTGCATCAGCGATGGGCAGAACTGCGAGTTAACGTTACTGTCCTTCGCGGAGTGCTGATGAGCTCTCAGCTGATGTTCCAGTCCCTTTGGCTACCAAGTCATGTGTGGGGAGCTCCAGCCAGAGAGTTGAGATTCCTGGCAGTACAGTGCTCCGAGAACTGCCTTTGTTTGGGCTTTTAAAGGTGTTTTATTATCACTCATCAGGTTATGGAAATGCTGATCAGTAGGGAGTACGGTCATGTGCGCAGCACAGGTAGCAGACAAGAAATACTGGTTTTGGAAGTAACTTTCATCATCTTTAGTGCTGTTTAAAGAGGGGAAATATTGAAGTAGAAACTGCAGGTACTTCTTATTACTTGTTATGTGCCCACTCTCGATAATGAATTTACCTTTGCATGTGTATTTCATAAAAATTGTGATAAAACTGTCTTTGGAAAAATACCTATTAGGAACTCAAAGGAAGCCAATAGCCAATGAGTTTAATACGTAGCACATTAGAATACGTACGGATGTCACACCTGACTAGGTGAAATATACTTGCTTTTGCTGATTCCATAAATACGCTATTCATATGGCTACTGATATCATGCTTTGTCTCTCAAACACCCTTGCCCAAACTTTCCCCTTTCCCAGCTCTCCTAAAACACTCTTTAAGTTAGTTAAATCAGAGAGACAGTACTCATTAATGTTTGACGTTTTCTGATGCTGTGTACAAACAGAACAGGAAGGAAAAAAGTGCCCATCAAGGAACACCTTTTGCTACTATCACGAACCTCAAAACTTAATAAAAACGATGCTTTTTACTACCTTTTATTACTATGTAGGCATCCTGAGTACACTAAAAGAAATTAATTGAACCTGACCAGCTATCTGTGCGATAGCAAGTGTGTGGCAGCATGCTGGTGGAAAATAAGACATCAAATCTGAGAAAGGGCTTGATTCAACGTTTTCTGTCACCGTTTCTGACTACATTGCTTTGTGTGTAAACGATTGGTGCTAGCTGTTTACGGAACCGAAAAAGTGGGAAGTGTTGTCATGGTGTTAGTGTGGCCTAGCAGAAAGTTTCAAGTGCAAACACATTTTGTGTGGTACGAAATCTTTTTCTGTTCCAACAGCGTATTAGATCTGTTTGCACGTGCCGGAAAAACAAAATGATGTCCTTTTTAGGGAACATATTTAATTACTGCTGCATTTACAATAAACCAAGAGTGTGTTGAAAGCCTTAATTATATAATGGGAATACAAGATGATATCCATCTCCATCCAAGAGCAGGAAAAGCCGTCTTTTTTTACGAACTGTGCTCCCTCCTGAAGGTTTTCCAAAACGTCATGGGAGGCATCAGGTCTGGATGGTATTTCCTATTCATTTTCTACGTGAAAAATAAAGCATAGCAAACTAGAAGAGGACACTAATCCAGTTTAGAGATCATTTAGATGTTGCTTGAAAGACTTTTATAGTTAACTGTGAGGATCTTAAGAAACTCATGGAAATAAGTGCCAAGAGTTTTCTTGCAAAACACGTTGCTAAGTCTTACATTAAATGTAAAAATCTTTGGCTAATTACCTGATTACTTTGATGTATTTCAGAGATAAGAACAGAGCAGGTGATTCTTCTCTTATGTTGTGTTTGATGTAAAGAACAACTTGGGTAGATATCGCACATGTTTTTCCAAACAAGGAAAGACTATTTAAAAAAAAAAAATTCTGAACAGAGTTTGCAAAAAGCGTTTCAATGAGCTCTTTTGTCTCTGGGAAGGAAAAACCTACAGAGGAGGGAAGGAGCTCTGGCTTGGGTTGTCACATGGAGTAGCGTCTGACTCTGTGAACTGCCCGTGAGCGTCCGGCTGGGGATGGAATCGGAGTTGAGAGGGACATGCAGATAACCAAGTCGTAACCCTGTGGGATGCCACCAGCCTCGTTCTGTGTGAGAGCTGGGAGAGGAGCCTGGCTGGGAAATGAACTTTCTCATGAAATGAGAGAGATTCAGCTCCTCTATCAGACAGAACGATTTCTAAAGCACAGAAAGTGGCAATAGGAAATCCCTGTCCACGTCCTGCTTAAAAACATGGCTCTGAAGCCTAATTCCCATGTCCTTGCGGTTCAGGTCAGGCCGTTCATTGCCAAAGTTGCCATGAAAAGGTGACACAGAACTGGAGGTCGCTTGGGAAGCGCGTTCAGGGGGTGAGCGGGGTACCTTGGCCGAAGGAGATAACGTGCTGCGGCAGGGCTGCTCCGGCCGCTGCTGCTTGCGCTGGGGGGCATTGCAGGGACAGGGAGGGTGCGTGGGTCGGGCCACCCCAGGAGTCTGGACTGACGCACGTCCTCCCCTGCGAGTCGCGACCGGAGAGCTCAGGCGCACGGCTTGGCTGATGAAGGGTAATTCCTTATGTTGTGTTAAGTAGTTTGGGTTTCTGGAGCCTCAATACCCCTTCTGCAAATGGGCCCTGAAACTGTGCTCCTAAAAGTAAGGGGCCTCAGCTTTTCTTTCAAGCTGGTAGTTCAGTGCTTTTTCTTCTCCATTTTTAGTTCAGACTAACCCCCCCTCCCCCCCCCGTGTGTTTCTCCACCTTGGTAAGAAGATTTAGTGATGGTTACAATCTCATTTTTGTTGCACTGGGGTTTTCCCTGGCCCGATGACAAGATGAACTTTCTTTTCTGACCATTACGGTAGTGAGGAGGTGATGTGAGGAGCGGGCGACTAGCTTTCTGGGACGTTTCGTTAGCTGTTCGGCTGCTTCTGTGAGCCCAATCCTCAACAGGAGTCTTTTGGAAGTGCTGTCTGTCAGGCTGCTCTGTTCCCTGGAAGTTGTATTATATCTTGCAGTTTTTTTATTCCTTTGTTTGCTATATTCTTACGTTTTTATTTTTTAACCTATTCTCACAGCCTTCTCTTTTTGCTGAGTTATTCATTATGCACTACAAAGTCTCTTTTGCAGGTGTCAGTTCTAAAATCATCATGATTACTGAGAGGGGGGAAAAAAAGCCTGAAGAGCACTGTTTACTGCCATTTTCCTGGGCACTGAAATTAATGTGCACTGGTTTCAACAAGATCTCATTTCTTTGGGAAGGCTAATAGCCCGGTCACTTCATTATCCTGCCTTTCTGCACAAGTGCCAATGTAATAGAAATGCTTTCATTTTCCAGACTACCCTTGGGTGCTTGAGACAAATGCTTTCAAAAGCTTATCCGCACTTTTTTTTTTCTGTCAAACTGGAAAAGCTATGAATCTGTTCATCACCTCTCCTTTTGGGTTAACATATTGCACCTGCAACCCTTTTTAATGCCTTAAAAATAATCAGACAGTGTGCTTTCACTGGTAGGTACTTTACCAAATCAGTTAAGGTTTTATTTGTCTATTTATTTGTTTTCCCAAGAGGGCATTTTGTTACTGACAGCATGAGTCGGGACGATTAAAGGTTGCAGTGAAATATTCCAGCTTCTGATGTGATGCAATATGAAATGTTACCTTAGTCATACTGAAAAAAACCCAATTAATGCACTGTCTGCTGCGTTACCTGTGAGAGAGAAGTCTACCAGTTAGCTCTTCCCAGTAACTTCTTCGCCCACTGTACAGCGTTGCGTAGGGAGTGCCTGGTAAGGAGAAATGTCCTTCTGTATTTGTGTGCAAACACGTTGTCAGTGTGGACTTAAAAAGTGCGTTGTCTGCGGTCACGTTTTATGGCGAGAAGGCTATTATGAAGGAAAGAAGGCAGCCAGGACTCTTGGGTTTTATTCCAGGCTTTGCTGACTCAACCAGTGCTGAGTCTTCTTGCGCATTATTTAGACCATTTTTTTAAGCAAGGTTAACAAAAATAGCTATTTTACAGGAACATTTTGACTTAATTGTGAAAAGCTGTGTGGCTCAAGTATAAAAATTACTTCAGGGCAAAATTTTATTTTATTCCTGTTGGTCTTTTGAAACAGGTTTGAAAGGTGGATTTAGTGGCTGGGTGCAATGTTCAGCAGGATTGTCCTTGTTTATTAGCTTCCCCTCCCAGCCCCTTGGGTTGTAAGAATTCTGCCCAAGGCTCGGGGGAGTGGTGAATGTTGTCACCGGTGCCAGGACGACGTTGCAGATGATGTGATTCTCAGCACTACAGCTTCCTGTTTTTAACTGTAACTTATTTTGACACAACAGTCCAGGGTCCATCTTGATCCCTCATTGCTGGCCATTCAGCTATCCCAATACATGTATGCTCATGTACTAGCCATAAAGCCCAGCTTTCCTTGCCTCTGGACAGCAGGGTTTCATTTTTGCTACAGTGGGAATGGACAGTGCCTTGTGTTAGCCATAAAGGGTGGTTTGATGGCAAAAGAAAGCATTTAGAAAATCTAAGCTGCTAAGCTTAGAAAATCTAAAATGCTAAGCACTACTATCTGTTCAGCTGCCCTATTCAGATTTTCTGGCCTTTCCTCCCCTCCCCTCTGACTTTATAGTTCCCCACTTTAGCCAACATAGTTATACAGATATATTCTGTTGCATAGAGAAGGTGTTGGCATCTTCTCATCCTTTATTACCCTGATGCATAAGCAAAATGGTGGCAGAGATACCGTGTAGAACTTATACTGGTGGAACCACGCCAGGATTGATTTTAAAGGCAGAGGAGAAGGAAGCGATAGGGCATCGTATTTTTCAAGTGGTTGGGTTTGCGAGTGAAGAATGATGGGAAGGAATTACGGTTACCTGATATTTTTTTTTTTTTTTCCTACCCCAGCCTTGCAAAGCACATAAGCATCTGCTTAAATTTCACTGAACTGTACCATGTGGCTCAAGCCAGGCAGCTACCTGAATGCTTTGGTGTTTCTCCTGCAGCTAGGTTCCAAACTGAAGGGACAGTAATGCTTCGGTGGTAATTTAGGAGGGTGGAGGATTAAATGTTCTTGAAAAGCTATTTGCATAAAGGTTTGCAAAGGAGAGAATGAGTGCGAGAATGTGTTCAAACTGAGCAGTGAAATCTGCACAGCTTGACTTGCCTCATCCATCTGGTTGGGCTACGTTATCTATGTTTAACAGATGACATTTAATCTTACCATTTCAGGGAGAGCTGTTGAGTCTCAACAGACATGGGAGAGCCGTCCTGTAAAGTTATGCAAGTAAAATGGGAGCTTAAATTTCATGCTAGTTTCTCAGGAGAACAACAGAGGAGTTGCAGAAATACCATGTTATCTTTCTGTCCTGACCACTCCTTGGCTTGACAGGCCAGGAGACGGGGGGTGGGGTGGGGGGTGGGGGGTGACTCCCCTGCTTTGCCACACTCCTGCTCCTTTCTGAGTTGCTAGCATTTTCTTTCTGCTATGTGCTTATCTGACTTCTTTCCTGCCTTTAGCTTCCTATCATGTTGCTCGCCACGAAAAGCACTCTCTTTGTAGAGAAACGCCTACCTAGGCAGAGGCAGTGGTGAAGCAGGGGTTAAAGCCAGCTCAGGTTCCTGCTCCTCTGCTTGCTCAGGTGTGCTGCAAAGGGCAATAAAGAGTGGCTGATTAGGAGAAACAACTTTGTGCGCAGAGCTCGTGGGACTAGGCAGAATTCCAGGCTGGGAGCTCTTTTTGCTTCTATTTATTTATTTTACTTATTTTTTGATGGTAGCTATCATTTCTTACGGAAAAGACTTTCTTATCTGCTGCTATTTTTTTCTTTTTTTCCTCCTTTTTTTTTTTTTTCCTGCTGAGTCATTGCACAACTCAACAGTCATTTGTGTGGCTTGCTTCCTGGAGTCTTGAATCTGTTTGTCACATACCTTTCTTCTTTCCTCCTACATTTAATATAACTGCACTCGTTTCAAGCGCTCCTGCACAGCGGAACCCCTTTCAGATGGTCCCATGGTATCTCTCTGTGATCAGGGTGAGTGAGGCACGTACTGATGGCAGAATTTGTCCTGTGCTCAGTAAGCTGTTATTCCTGTGATAATGTTAATGCTTTAAAATTATTTGTTCTCCTTACACAGAGGTAGCCTGCGAATGCAGAAGCATTATCTCGTAATAGAGGGGACAGAAACCCTTGTTTGGTTTTGCTTTTTCATACATTCCACTGGTGGCATCTGCTTAGGCAATTAAACACCTTTCATATTTTTCATCCTCCATAACGCGTTAGAAACGGGGTCCTCTTTTTGTTCTTCTTTGAGTATCTTTTCAGTCTTGACTTGTCTATGAATATGTAGTTCACTTTTTTCCTCATTCTTTGTCCCCCCTTCCTTATGCCTTTAAAACTGGGTTGGTGTTTCAGGGACTTTCTTGGCCTGCCTGATGTAAAATTAAAGAGGTTACCTAAAACGACAAAATTGTGCAGCAGTGCAATTAATACGTTTTGTTTTAAAAGGGTGAAAATTCCTGGCTGACATTTTTTCAATTTTAAAATGTCCTTGTTCTTAGTCACAGGTTGTTTCTGTAATGCTTATATTTTGTTGCTCATGGTTTGCTTTTCAAATTAATAAACAGAAGCTTGACCTCTTCCCCCTGACGCCAAGTCTTTGTGTTTCAGATGCCACCCCCCACCACCACCACCCCCCCCCCCAATTAGAAATAACAACAACAACAAAACTATTCTTTTTCCTGAGCTCTGGCATTCCCAAAGGATTTGGGTGGTGTTGCATGATGAAGCATTCCAGCACCCTTACAACCTCAGGTCCTCAGCTCCAGCATTTGCAAAGCTAAGATAAATGCCCAAATTCTTTTCACTCGGTATGAGGAGACACATATACACATCAGGATGGGATCTGCTAAAGCCCACGTGAGGCTTCACAGGACAGGGGGTGGCCAAAGTCAAAAGGAGGTCTCTGAGGAGTGTGTTAAGTTCTTGCTCATCCCCTCTTTGTGAAACTACATCCCAACGCAGGTGAATAAAATGGTGCTGTGGCTGAACAAGGCGTTTCCACCCCTGTCACTTTTATTAGCCTAACAGGAGTTCTTGTAGCCATGTGCTTTGCTGCTGATCCAGTGGAAAGCTAGTCCTTTTTAAAATTTATTTATTTTTCCTCCAGGGCAGTGTCTGCAGAGATGGGCAAGCACCTCTGCTGGCACGGGGAAGATTCATCATCAGATGGCTGGGGAGAGATGGGGAGCTGCCCCTTTTGGAAATAGCAAAGCCCTTGCACGGCTTCTTAAGCTCTTACGGAAACTTCATCACTGGTTGAAAGTGCTGTCTGGAAGTTGTGCTGCATAGACACTTCGATAATAGTCATCTCTGCAGCCCAGTACTTCCAGGGTTAGTGGTCCTAGTAAGTGTTTCTGTACGTAGCTTATTGCCTTCTCTCCCTCTCTCTCTTTTTGGAAAGAAGTTCAGAAGATAATGGGGAAAGGAGAGGAGGAGGTATTGCATAAAACCTTAGTGTTCAGAGCCACAGATTGGGAAACAGCAGACTTCAACACTCTCCTGAGCCTGTGCAACTGTATTCTCTGAGCGAGTGCCCTAATTATCTGTTGGTAAGCTGGGCTGGGCTCTTGTTCTCTTTGCATCAGGCTGGAACATTTTGTGGCAAGGATTGGATGAGGAGAGAGTGCGTGATCCTCTAGTCTGCGCAGGAGGGTGTTGTCCTCCCTCCGTCCTGATGTTTTTCCTTCAGGCCCTGATAAGGTGTTTGGTATTTACGTGCCCTAGGATAAAAGCTGTGCTGCTATGAACAATCTTTGTGGTTAGGAACTGTGAAACTGAAGTTATTAACGGTTGGACTTGATGATCTTAAAGGCCTTTTCCAACCCAAACGATTCTATGATTCTATTTCCTACTTTAGGCTCGGTCTTCCTCTGAAATACTGGACAAGTTATTTGAGCTGTGAGTTACTGTGGGTTTTTGGAAAATGGATGGAGGTATTCTCTTTGCTCACCTCTTGTCTGCTTTGATGTAGATAGTCCTTGTCTTGACATTTTATAGTCTCCTGGCATCCAAGTACAGCACTTAGCATAATTGGGGTCACTAGGCACTAGACAATAGTGCTTATTATCAGAAGTCTTTATAATATAGGTTACGCATGGTATTTCAGTATTGTGCTCCTCTGAGTAGCCTTTAATGGTTTTGTTTTATGATGTACCATCTCTCAGCCTCTCCTCCAAAAAGAAAAATAAATCTAAATTAGACTGAAGCCTTGGCTAATTGTTCTTTCTGTATTCATCTCCGTGGCAGCAGGAAACCTAGCAGCAGGGTTTCCATTCACAGCAGCACATGCGTGCCAGCTCAAATGCTTCTGTACCAAAAATGCATGTGTGGGTGTTGAAGGTAAAAATGATTGGACAGTAGTGGTTGCAGCTGTATCCTTGAGAACTCAAGGCAAGGGAGATCAATGATCTCTTTCCTGTATGTTGGTTTTGGGTTTTTTTATTCACTGAAAAAGATATTTAACAGTTGAAAATTATTCCAAAAGGGCAAAGTAAAGGTTTTTTGATTGTTAAAGACTGCATCAGCACTGGATCTGTTTGTAGTGCTGGCATTGGTTTTGCACAAGGTAAGAATGGAAATGTACGCTGAACCACTGTGAGACATTTTGACCCCTATAGCACCTTTATCTTCTGGTCTGCGTCCAGCTCTCAGGTACTGCTTCCACTTGTCACCCCTACATCTCCCTTACTGCACTGCTGCTGCTTCTGTTTCCTCATCTCGCGCATCAGAAATGCAACTAGCGGGTGGGTGGCCCAGGCAGATTTGTCCTGGTTAGTGCTTTGCTTTTCTAGTATTGTGTTAGGGTCAGAATGACCCGTTTGTTTATGATACACATCTCTCCGCCGTTGAGAAATAGTTACAGCATGGCTTGGTGCATATTATGCCCGTGTGACCCCCACCTGCTTAAATCTGTCCCTGATGACTTACTGTAGTTGTAGGCCTCCATTTAATTCCATTTAGCTGGTCAAGAACAATCCAGTAGGAATACTAATAGTGAAATGAATTAGTTGTGATTTTGAGACATAGAAAGGACGGAGCAACCTCCTTTTTGCTGTTGGTACCGTTGACATGGTGTGATAGTAGCGCAGGTAGGAGTGCTGTGGGAAATATGATGCGAGGGCCACCAGTCATTTAAGACTAATCATTTAAGTCAGGATAGCTGGAGCTACTCTTTATTTGCTTATGCTTATCTTTTATTATTTGTTCACCTAATCAGGTTCTGGTGTCCCAGAGTTCATTTCCATCCTTCTCCTTATGAGTATTCACTAGCAAGTCTACTTTGGATGGTTTTTTTCCCCCTAGCTTCTTCCACAGAGTACGCCGTAACCATGCTGTGCGAAACAGCGACGCACAGCCATTTTTGCAGTGTATTGGATAGGTAGAGAGTTTAGCTCTAGGTGGGCAACTGGCTCCGTGTAAATGTTTTAGTTAAAGAAAGGATTTCCCTGCTAAGCAGCTAGCTGACTGGACAAGTTTTAAATGTTGTTTCATGTTATGAACAGTTGTCACTTAACAGCATGTGAGGCTAATTGTAACTGATTAGTTGATTGCACTTGATCATTCCATGTGCTGAAAGCATCATTTTTCCAGTATACGCTTCTGTGAGGAAAGATTAAATTTAGCATGGCTTTGCATTGGCACTGAACTACAAACAAACAGGAGATCAGCCCAGATGAATGTCCTTGGAATCTAGGTTTAGGTCATGCTTTGCAATTTTGGGGTATACTTTTGATCTTTGCTGCATTTGGATTAGCTGTAAACAGATGGGTTTTATTACTGCTTTGTGTGACGGTAATACTTGAAGACTCCAGCGAAGATCGGAACTGCTTTTGTTGGGCAGTGGGGAAGACATGAGATGAAGGGCTGGCCCAGAAGAAAGCATAATCTTAACAAACGAGACAAACAAAAAAAGGAGGTTGCAAAGGAAGTGCAGGGAACAGGTTTTGACTAAGAGCTTGGTGAGATGGTACCTGTCTTGCTGTCATTTGGATGAGGAGAGTGAGTGGCAGCAGCCTGAGCCCTGTTATGCCAGGGCTGGAGTGTAGATCATTCAGACCACGGCCAGTGGGAGGGAGAAGAGACACAAAGGCAGGGTGTCCTGCTGCCACTGGCCCCCAAGAATGTTTTGTTGATGGTGCCCAAGTTTAGACTTCTCAGTGGAGCATGAAGGGCAGGAGCAACCATCCTTTCCTATCTCTCTTCTGTGTTGAAAGTTTAGAGCTGCTTTTAGTGATTTATTAATTGTAAATGAGAGGATAGTACTCTCTTTCCCTAGAGGCAATTTTCTTTAATACTTTTATATCTGTTCCTGAATCAAACAAAAGAAATCCAAGCCAAGGCTCAATGATTCTGATTGTGCAGTGATTTCCCAATTCCTTTTCTTATACTGGGCAAAAGTGATAAGAGAAACCTATTCTTGAGGATTTTTTTTTTATTGACTGTCACTGTGTTCTTCTGAAAGAAAATGCCAAGCACCTACTAAAACAATGTCTTTTATGTGTTGCCAAATAAAAGAGCAGGTTTGTTCAGTAATATATGTATGCAAAAGCATGAGGATTCTGTGATTATTTTTATAAAGCTTTTTAATAACTAAGAACATGGCTCAGAGCTTGTAGAAGCTGAATATTCCAGTAACTTGTTCTTTTCATGAAGTGTTTAAAGAAATTCCAGTTATGCAAAACCTGAATGCAAATTATTACAGCCCAGTTCAACAAAGCTCTTAGGTATGTGTTCCAATCCCTTCCAGAGCATGAAGTTTGTATCTCTGTACTTGATGGGTGTTATTGAATTGAGACATAAAACACAACCGGGTGAGACGAGCGGTACACGAAGCTGCCAAAACTATGGCAGAAGAGCAGAATAAAAAGAAGATGGGTCTGTTGACCCCCGGTTGCTATTCGTTGCTTTCAAATTTAGAGAAGATGTACCGAAGGTGCTTTGGGGTTGATCTTACAGTATACCTATAGAACCGTGTTTTGTTTTGAGGAAAAGAAACAATAACAGGTTTTGTTTTAAGAGTATGGTGTTGGCTTCTCCTATCCCACCATCCCTCCTTACCCCTTGGTGGATGCGAAAAGCATCTCTTCAGCTATTTGACACCTCGAAGGTACTTGCAACCTGATCGGTGGTGTCAAGGTCCTGCTCTCGTAGAACCATAGCCCTGCTGGTCCTACCATGGCTGGCTAAGGAGAGCAGGTCACCCTGGCAGCCAGCCCAAGTATGTCTGAGTGAGAACATAGGCAGTGCCCTCAAGCGCTGGAATATTCGTCTGCGGGCTTGGGGGGCTTTGCTTGTGCAGCTGAGGGTCAGAAGGGGTTGTGTGATGTACAGTGTGTGTGTGTGTTGTGTCGGGGCTACTGAGAAATCAATCGGGGGAAAAAAAAGACAATTACTGAGACGAGACAGGCTGCCTGTTGTACCTGAAGATACCTTTTTGCTAAAATGGGAACCATCCTACCCAGACTTGCCCATTTGCCCACAGGTTTTAAATTCCAGGTGATCTGATCTTGTTCATGCAACTTTTCTTTTGGCAGCTCAGAAAATGTGGTTTAAATATTCTTGCAAATTAATAAACAAGATAGATATTTTGAAATCTGAAAACTCAGTTAAACCCTTGAGCAAAGATAGCTTCACTGTCTGACTGTATTGGAGCTTGTATTAAAGCCTGTCCAGAGAGTTGGAACAGGGCAAGAAACCAATATGTTAATTAATCTCTGCAGTACTATTGGCCGCCTCTGCTTCCCTCTGTAGAGGTATATTAACAGTGGAAGAGCTAACATGTCCACTCAGGCATTTTTACAAATTAATCAAGTGATACTGCTGATTTTAAAAAGATCTTTATTTAAAACTTCCTGTCTTTCATTTTAAAAATATGTTTTTCTAATGTCATATATTCTTAAATGAAAGGTTAATGCAAAAAAAAAAATATTTTTTTTTTTTCCCCCCTCAGAGAAAGAGATTTCTCTTCTGACAGACAGCTGAGAATCTAATTTAACAGGCGGTGATGCACATCAAGTGGGAAAGTGATTTTGTCTTTAAAAAAATATTTTGTAGGACTAGAAAGCCCAGAGCTAAAAATATCTAGGAAGTGTTTTTTTCTGACCTTGTAAATTGCCTTATAGAGTCGAGTAACAATAATTAGTACTAAGGATCACGATTCCTTCGACTCTGTCATAGTACACTGGTGATGTCTATCTTGGCTTCCCTGGGTGTAGGTATGGTTTTACCAGACTGTATTTGGAATTTGAAAATTGGAAAAGCTAGAAATTCTGATACTGTAAAATATTTTAAAACTATCTTTGTAGCTGTAATTTACATGATTCGTTTTTGAAAACAATCACAGTCAGTAAAATTGAATTAATCTGTCTTTGTAGTAGTGATGATCCTGTTAAGACCTCTGTTCCCATAGCTTGGTGATTTCCAGCCTTCTTTATTTGGGCACATGTACAAATTTGCCTGCGAGGCACGACGTTCCTTGAAAGGTGCGTATTTCCTAAATAGCTGCAGAGCAGTGCTGACCTTTTTTTTCTTTTTCAACTTCTGCTCACTCATACTAGTTGTTCTCAGACCCTCACAGATCCACAGACCACAAGTTGAAAACCACTGATCTAAACTTTAGAACCGGGCAATAAATACTGCTTTATTATCACAGGTAGTGCATAGAGTAATTCAGAGAAATTTTGCTTTGTGCTTACTGATATTTGAATGGTATTTCATTCAAATGATTTTTTAAAATATTCTCTTATTGTAATATACTGTTACTGTATTAATTTTTCTTGTGCGGTGGCTTCCCAAACAATTGAATTTTGGCTCCCTGACCAAGAACTTCCATCAAAAGTAGCAATTACAGCTTTCAACTTTGTAGAATCAATCACAGTAAACCATTTAGTTATGCCAGGTTTTCATTTTGTGGTCAAGGATTAAATACAATCCATTTACCATTAGTTTATTTATGACGTGTGCTTTAAGCTGACCTTGTAGGTCTTTTCTATCTTCACTTTGTATGATCTGTGAGACAGACTTCAGAAATCTTGTTTTATATAATACAGATGGGCATAATGTAATCAGTAAGGTGTTGACAAAGCTGATTTAAAACATGGGAAATTAAATCCTCTTTCAGGTCAGCACTGTCAGCCTTCAATTCCCATCTCTTGTTTCATTTTTCCTGGGGCTCTTGAGCTATCTCGGCTTTCCATATTGCATGATTATTTTCTTCCTTTCCACTGTATTAGTTTTAATTTCATGGACGCAGAGTTTACTTGGAAAATTGGGTTGGGGGAGGGTATGTGTGTTTTGGGTTTTTTCCATCTCATGACATTTCCTTTTTTTTGTGTGTGTGGTATAAGTTTGAGGTCAGAAATGAAGATGTATCAGTGTTTCTCACTTGATTCCAACTTCTTGCCCAAGTGTTTATAAGCTTTGGGCCAGATCTCCGTTCTTGTTTCCTGGTTTTTCTACCTTTCCTCATGGTGATAAGGGGCAACCTGTATGGTGTGAAGAGTTGTCTTAATTCTGCTGTCATATATTGTATGGTGACATCTGCAGTTCTTTACATAGTTTTTTCTTTGTAGCATTGTGACTCCTCATCTCGATCAAGTTATTTTTAGACCCTCTAAAGCAGAGTTTTCAAGGCATATCTCTGTTGATTCACTGTTGGCTTACCTTTCCATGCTGTGATTGAGAGTTATGGAATTGAATCCTGGAAACTCTGTACTTGATTACATCGGGAGAGACAGGGATGCTGGATCCAGGCTGTTATGCTATGCCTTCAAGGGTTAATATGCTCAGCTTTAGTTTGAGGTTTCTGCCCGGTGGCTCACCTGTAGTGAAGTCCTGAAGCCTAAAGTAAACCCAAATCTCATTTGTCTACAAAATACCTTGTTCATTCTGGTGATGGTGCCCAGCGGCACTGCTTCTGACTCTTGGACTTGCAGCATTGCATCGCAATTCTGTTTTGATTGCTGTCTCTGCTGTCCTCCTCTTTCTTGAGCAGTATCTGTTAACAGTGGCAAGCTGAAGAGTGCTTATTGAAGACAAATACGGTTGCTAGGAGCAAGGCAGATGAGCCAAGTGGATGTACAGTTCCCTGCACATTGCATCTGCAAGCAATGCAAAGCTTGATCCGTAGTTCCTTTTTAGTGCCCTGGTAAAGACTGTGTTATTTTGGCCTTTTGTGCAAATTATTTGAGCGGCATAAATAGCAGTTGTTATCGGATAGTGTTTGAAGCTCATTGGTTTTCAGTATAGATTTGTGTCAGCACAGGCCTTATTTAAATTTGGCTTTTGGGGTAAAATTTATATCTTGGAAGACATCACTTTCTGTGGAGCTCTAAATCCTCTTGAATCGTTGATTCTATAGGGCAGAGCTGTGCTTTTACATTGGCTGAGAAAACTCTGGGCACGACAACAGTGTTCTATAAATAATACATAAACTAATAAATCAGTTATTGGCTCTCACCTCTTAAATTGAGGTCAGAAAGAAAAGTCATTTGTGGGGGAAGCAGCAAGGAAAGCTGAAATGCCCGCTGTCCCCATGGGGGAGCACAACCTAAAGATCACGCTTGGCATTTAATTTAAAAAATATATAGCCAGTCTAAAATGAGTATCTGTCAAGCAGACAATTAACTATCTGATATGAGAAGTCTGACATTCAAAATGCTTCATGCTTCCATGCTAGCACTTGCCTTTCAAACCATCGGGCACCTCGGAAAGTAATTTGTCAACACCCTCATGTCCTCCCAGAGGAGAGCTATTAATCTGCATGTCATCAGCATCTAGATGACATCAAAGTCCATGACAATTGTGTTACTCCTACCGCTGTGCTCTACCAGCAGGACGTGGTACGCGCCGAAGAACCTAAATAAGGGCAACAAACATTCTTGTAGGAATCCCACAGTATTTTAAAAGTTTCTGTCCTTTCTCCTCCCCTATTTAATTTAATGATCTCTTTCCAAAAACCTACTTTTTATTATTCTTTCTCTCTTGCGCAAACAGAAGTGTGGAAACACTTCATATTTGTGGATGCGGGACTCTTTCAAACCCACAGGGAAAGTTATTGCCTAGTGGAAATCGTATTTAATATTTACAATATTATAACCACAAAGTAGCAGTAGAGTTTATGGACATCAGGCTGAATATTAGTTTACTCATCCTATAAAGCACCTGTGCCTGTGCTTACCTCCTCGAGGTACTTTCTGCCTTGTGAAGCACCGCAATGCGCTCCTTAGTGTGCGCAGGTAGGACTTAATGCTCAAGAACGCAGGACCGCAGGGGAGCCCAGTCAGGAGAACAGCGCTGAAATGTTTAATTCCTGATAAGCAGCTACGGTCCCACCGTGAATGATGGGACCAGCAAATTAGATTTGAGAACATGGAAAAGGACATCAGATGTTTGCTGGATACAGTTGTATCGTGTACAGATCTACAAGCTCTGACTTGGAATTCATCAACTTGACCTACCAGAGAACTTTACAGAATGGGTGTGAAGGCAGGCCGTGCCTTTTGTGAAATGTCCTGTAAACATTTGTTCCGGTACATTTGATTCTCAATTTACAATGAAGAAGGATTCATTCATCTGAAGAGAGATTGCTTAATGGCCTCTATACAGCCAGAACTTTTATTAATATAATGGTGTCAGATTTAATTTGAAGGGCATTCAGAGCTGCTAAGCAGTTGAAGAAGTGGCATTTTAAATAAAATTGTATTTCTGTTCTTACGGCTAGTATTAAATTTTGTAGTGAATTTTCAGTCATTTACAACTCCCATGAAATAGCCAAATGTAGGCCTTATGGAACAGAGCAGCTTCTTTAATTTGTTTGGCCTTTAATGTTTGCAAAATATATGCGTCAGTGTTTTGTAGAAGTGCTAGTGGGACTCTAGGTGTTTTTCCCTCCCGTGAAAAAGAATCCATGGCAGAAACAAGATAATTAGTCTTGTTACAGCTTGACATGTGTGGTGAATCAGACGTATGTTGTGCTATTTGTTTGCTCTATAAATTAAAATAATGTCAAATATACATATACACGCATGCATTAAAAATGCGTGTATACGATTATACATATATATAATATTCCAAGCTTGTCTTGGGGTGAGGCCAGGAAAAATCACAACGTCTGACTGTTAGGAGAGCTCCTTCCCCAGCTGTGTGGCTCTAAGGTTTTACATGCCCAGAGGACAGTTTCTTTGACGATCCTCTCAGTGACTGAAGAGTGTGGCTCTTTCCCAGTTACGCTGTCATCGGTTTCTCATTTGGGGGCTTAAAACGGGGCTCCCAACAAAATACAGGGCTGCACCTTTGAGAATGAATGGCTGAGTTCCTGCAGAAAGGCCAGAGGATGAGTTGAGGGTGTATGAAGAAATAATGCTTAGGAGTGTTCCTGCAGATGGATGCCAGTCCTGTGAGTCTTTTCATGACCGCTTTCCCAGGGACCCTGAGCTTTGGTTTCATGCTCCGTGTCATCCTTGAGAACACAGAGTTCCCGTGAAGGCTGTTGAAACAGCGTAACAACAGGAGTGTCTCAAGTAGCTGCTTTTGTTCCTCTTCTTGCCCCTTTCTGGCCCGACTCCTGCCCATGTTTCAGTGCTGCTAATTCACAAGGTTGTTTTCCTTCATCCAGATCAGGGGCAGGGAGGAAAAAGCCGCTAGACTTTATATGTAAGGGACTAATATTACCTGTAGCATCTTCAGCCTTCCTTGGTCTCTTGTCTCAGATGGCATGGAATTAAATAGTTACTATTAAAGATTAATAAGGGTTCACAGATGGTTATCAAGTGTTTATAATTGTGTTAGAGAGAAGATCTTCAGCATCATTTCCAATATTTTTGTGGTACTGTGACAAAGCATTTAATTTCCATCAGTAGTAGAATATTCCGCTAGACAAGTCTGACAAATGCTTGAAGAATCGACCGTTTAAAATATGCAATTGTACGCGCAGAGCTTTTCTGATTTCCAGTGAAAGTCCAGAACACCTTCAATAGGAAGAATAATAGGACTGTGTTTCAGAATCTCAGTGGGAAGGGTTTATCGTGGAGTTTTATAGGCATAATCAGATTAAACAAATAATGTGAGTAAATAGATTGGAGTCTAGTAAAAAGGAGTGGGTACTCTGACATCCATGTTTGTCCACTACGAGGGTAGAGACCCAGAACATGGGCCTGATTATGGTTAGGTTATATAAAGGTTATTAAGGTTATTTTAAAATAGAACATACTCTTCTCTGCACTCAGTCTTACCACCACAGGCAACTCTGGTATTCGAAGCGTCTTCCCAGGAGTAACTGAAATAATGTTCACTGTGACCAGGCTAAGCATTGAGTTTGTGTAACACATATAGTGTCTTTGTGTACTTCTATTTTATAATCTTAATTACCCATCTCTGCCCTCTCCTGTTTTGTAGGTTCTGTGTGGTAAATTTTCTAGAAAGTCATGCCTGCCTTACATTGAACCTACGTGGCCTGTCAGGGACTTTGTGTGAATGAAGGTCAGGAGTTTGGAAGAGAGCATAGTCGAATCTTGGTACTTACCTAATGGCAGGAGGAGCCGTGTCCTCGGGCAGCCCTGTGTTACTGGCCACATTTTAGACATTCAGAAAATTTGCTTCTCAAAAGGAAACTGGATTTCTGATGAGACATCCAGGAGGAATTGCCATAAGCCTGAGGAGTTGTCTAGTAAATTCATTTGTAATCTGAAGTGCTGATAAAGATGTAAATTCAATCTCATTGTTTTCAAGTCTTTAAACTAAGAAATCGTGCATTTTGATAAGCTGGCTCTTTTAACTGTGGTGTAGAAAGGTGGATCTTGATCATGTTACCCTTCCTTTCATTCCATTGCCTGACGGAATTAGACTAAATGCTGTCTGATGGCATTAGACTAAAGCTGCTGTGGAATGATTTGTTTAGAATCTTTTTGTACAACTGCAGTATTGCCAAACCCAAACATCTAGAAATCCTGGGGAAAGCCTTATTGTGCCTTTTTTAAAATCACGAGATTGATTTAAAAAAATAAGGATTGTTTTGGTTTATCTCGTTTTTGAGTTGCAGAATCTAGTTTTCTCTGCAACCAGCAGGTTTCAACTTTCAGTTAAAATAAATGGTGAACTTCTCATTCGTTGAGCTGGGGTTGTGAGAACCAGGCCAAATCTTCTCACTCTTGATATGCAAAGAAGGAGAAATGAAAGAGTCGCCACTCTGAGCAACAAATTTTCAGGTTTACAAAAATCAAATTCTTCTGAACGCATACGTTGCAAAGGTGCGAGTCTCCAGTCTGAGCTGGTGTGGTATTTTCATGCACCTTTTTTTCAGATATATACAGTTTCACCATGTAGGCGTATTTTTTCTTGCCTCCTTAGGGACAGCCTACTTTCAATCGGTGATGTTTACGGTGGGAATGGCACATGGAACCATTTAGCAGCGTTAGCCTGAGGCTTTATGACTTTTGGTTTTGAGGCCTATATTCTCTGGGATGTGTTTTTTATTAGAGCAGAAATGTGATCACAAAGCTAGGTATAAAATTATATGGGATATTATTTTGTAACCCAGCCATGCTATTACTGTGAGTGTTAATTACTTCATTCTTAACCCTCATGTAGAGTACAAAGAAGAGTTAAATGCTTTGGCCCAGCCACTTACCTCGTTGTGGCAAACAGCATGTAGGGGTTTCAGAACTTCAGATCTTGATCTGAAGCAAAGGAGTTTTCTTAAATGCCTTTCACCATGCTTGTTTTAGTCAAACCATACATAAATCAGCACAGTTAACGTTTAGCAAAACCAGCCCTGCTGTATGCAGTGTTGATTATCAAAATGGTTACCCTAAGTAAATAAACGGTGATCTATTAAATAAAATAAAAGCCTGTCTGAATCTCATATTTAATGAAACCAGAATGGATAATACCAGACCTCCAAACAGGCCTTTGGTACTTCAGGTCTGCGGCATAATCCCCGCAAAGGCACGTTTATACAGCCTGCAAGTGCAATATATATTGGCTCTCTCTGGCTGTAGCAGGACAACTGTCATGAGGATAGGCTGAGAAGCTTTCATGAATACTTTTTAAATTTTGATTTTGAGCCTCTGATTTCTGTGCAGGATTGAAATATACTTCATAGGGTATTTGAAAGACAGATGGCTCCTTATCTGAAGAAGGGTTTACCTTGATAAAATGAGACTGATTTGAGCGCATCCCTGCAGAGTTGGGGCGGTTGAAGGTGCTCACCCTTCAGATAGGATCGGTAAGACCTGCTAGAGCTGATAGCTCAGGCCTTGGGATGTGAATTCAGGCTAAGATACGGAAACTGCTATCTCTGTTTTAGGCAAAACATGCAGTGACAACTAAGGGATCAACTGTGTGTATTTATTCTTATAAGGCTAACATTGTTTGCCTGGGCAATATAAGCGATTTTTTGACATGGACTGCAATTTACTCCTCTCTATTTTTCTGTGTTTTAAGACTTGTAAAAAAATTATGCAGAGATTATACAAAATTATCCATTGATTAGTTAGGAGGGTGCAGATTTCTCTCCACCAGATTTATACTCTTGTCCTGCTTGTATAATGAGGAAGTAAGAGAAACTTAGAAGTCTGTAAGATTTCTGGATTTATAGAAGCATTTGTGTTGTCATATGAGCCACATAAGTGAGCACCATAGCAGACTGTATGCACGATTACCCAGAAATTGTCACTGAGTATCAAACCTCTCTGTCCTCCTTTCCAGAATGATGAAGTCCTCTGTACATACAGAAGAAGATGACTTTGTGCCAGAGCTTCAGAGAAGCATCCATCCCCGAGAGAGGCCAGACTGGGAGGAGACTCTCAGCGCTATGGTAAAACACCTTGTTGCGTTTTCATTATGCATTATTTTCGGTTCTGAACAATCTACTCTTCTGGTTACGCATTGCTTTATATTCCCTGAGTTTCAGATTTTTAAATGGATGGCATAGTACTTTCAACTAGACCAAAATACTTTCCTTCCTCTGGCGGTTTGTCAAGGAGAGAGAGAAGGAGCATGCAGAACACTTCTGCCCTATTAATATGTGCCCCAAAGCAAGTCTAGTGGCCAATTAGAAGGTCCATAATGTCACAACGATTTTCAGTCTGCATTAACCTCTTTTTCAGCAAGACTTTTGAGCATGAAGGGAACTTCTTGTAAAAACATGCTTTTTGAAGCATGCAGCACTGTGGAAGAATAAGATTTTAGCAAAATGTGGGCTAAGTCTACAGAAATAAAACCTCAGCCTGAAAGCTAACCTACCATCAGAGGGAACAGAAGTGCAGAAAAGCAACTGCAAAGGTGCTGTTCTCATGCTTACAGAAGGCACTACAAGTGGGCAGTGGGCCACAGGCAACTGTATTACTTTGATATATTTGTTTTCTTTTTAAATGGGTGAGTAAAGTACCTGCAGTTCCACTTTCCCAAGTCCGTCTAGGATTTGCTGAGTTTGGAAGGTCAGATGTTATTTTATTAGCAGCCGAACAGGGCAATCTGATTAGGTGGTTTTGTGAAGTTATCTTACCTCTCAGAAGCTTGACCTGCCTTGTTTCAGTACAGGAATGTCTGGAAGTTGTATCTTGCTTGTTATTTTCAGATTTTCTAAATTGCCTCATTAGCATATTAAGCTGAAGAGGAAATTGCCTTCTGCCACAGACCTTGGATAGGGGGAAGGTCTGAATATTCTGGGACAGCACTGGTGCTCTTGAGGGGCTGGCAGTCCAGCAGCGTGGCTAAGATTGCTTACTGTGATGTGGCACCGGTGACAATTTTTCCCTCTCATTGGATCATGTGGCAGTGGCAGGGCTTCAGCCTGGAAAAGCCGTATGTTCTCTGCTCCTGGACTGCCAGCAGTGCAGCAGCAGCATGAGGGATGGGTTAGATTGAGCTGTACTGCAGAACAGTCAGATTCCTCTGATGTATGGGGCTGAGGGGCGTTCATCCCAGTGGATTATTTGAAGTTTAAAGCACCATTAATATCTGGCTGGGTCATGTGAAATAGATTTAGGATTAGCTGTTCTTTATACAATGTTCAGAAAATGTGTAGGTAATAAACACCCTACGAGCCAGGTATTTATTTTAATTTTAAACAGTGAACAGAGATAAGTATTATGTTTTACTCTTTTAAAAGCATCATCAAACTCCATATAATACAATGATAATATTTTGTTCCAAACTGTGTTTTCAAGCCAAAAAAACCAACCCAAAACGTAGGCTTCACCAGGGTTTTTGTCTGCTGGTATTTTCTGTGCTTGTCGCTCTGCTTGTCTCCTTGCTTATCCACTGTTAATTTTGACTTTTTACAATTGTCACTTCCTAAGTATGTTTTTTCTCATATGCGGATATTTTTTCCTTCTCTCCACCTTGGCCAGCAGTTCACACTGCTGCCGCCTGTTTGAGAGCACTGTCTGTTCTAATCAGCGTTATTCAGCCAGCGGTGCATGCTCCCAGCCTCGGCACAGGGTGCTTCTTAACACCCTGGAGCCAGGAGTCTTGTGTAAATCACTGCTTGACACCGTGCTGTCTGTAACCTCAAGGTGTGTCTCAGGAATGTGAGTCTGTAATTCAATGTCTCCGCCTGTAGCACAAGTTAGCTGGCATACCTCATTTGTTATTGTTTTTTTTTTCATTGTTGATTTACAGTGAAGGAAAGGTTCACCTGTTCTGGCTTGATACTTTCCCTGTTCTCATCAAGGCCGTTGTGCTCATGGACATTGTTCAGTGTTCAGCTCTATACTGCAACCTACACGTATGCATAACGTTGCTCTCACTGTGCTAACTATTAATTCACTTTTTAGAACATGTCCTCTTGCACAGCTCTATGCCAGCAATATAAAAACTGAACAGTCCAGGTGACTATAAAAAAGAGATTTAGAGGGCGATGAACAAGAAAATTCACATCTGAGATTTGCCGCACAATGATTTGGTATGGTGAAGCACAGGGCTACACGTAAAGCTGCTGAACCTGTATTTATAATGGCTTGGATTTGTGCTTACAGTGTTGTTTTGACCTCGTGGTCCTCTGAATGCATTGTAGATGGGTGGAAAAACCTCACTTGCTCATGTTTACTGTGTTGAGTGAATCACATTTCCACTTTCAACCTCTGCCTTATGTCCAATCAGAAGGTAATATTTACAAGATGTAAATATTTACAGGACAGTGTTCAACACTGTCATCTTCTATTCTCTGTTTAACCAGTACATCTACTACATTCTGTCTTTTTCCTGATCATTTTAAGCCTGAGATTTTTTTCCTTGCTCTTTTCCTTCATTTTGCATTTTTAGCAGCCTCTGGTTTAGCCTTTTCCCAGAGCACACTCCTCACATGATATGCGAGTTTCTCATAGTGGCATAATACGTTTAATTTTTGGTTAGTAGTTGTTGAAGTTGCAGACTTCAGGTTTTGTTGTTCCTTGCTATTTCAGCCCCTGGGGAATGGAGGCTGCAGGGGCTTGGAGAAGTTGGGCATAGCTGTGGTGTTCTCTACTCTCCATTGCTTCCCGTGGCAGACAGCTGGAGACCCAAGTGGGTGCAAGGCTTTGTCACTCTAAATGAATTTCACGTTCTGCCAGGTGAGCAAATGCTGAGACTAGCGACACTACGGAGAGCCTGGGAAATTCTGACGCAGTCGACAGGCCGGTGATGCTTATTCATTTGTCTCTTGAACTTTGCCTTTGTACATGTTTTTGTACTTTGGGAAAAGGCGATTTATGCATTCACAGTTAGATGAACATACACAAGTCGTCCCTAGTCTCCCTCTTCCCTTTTATCTGCAATATTATTTTGAAGTGCTTATTATTAATTTATATAAGTGCTTTGTTTCCAGAGCTTGTTCTTAACAAAAAATAAACTAAAGGTCTTTCTAAATGTATGGAGGTGGAATGTCCTCCTATACTGTAAATATAAGGTAGGGCAGAAACTCTATTTTTAATATTTCTGTCATTGCCAGTTTATTCTGGGCACCTGAGTAGCTCTAGTCCTTTGTTTGATACTACTTTTATCGTCTTTGACGTTTATTATTTGTACTTTCACCTACTTTTTAAAACTGCTTGTTTCTTGTTTGTGGTTTAGCAGAAAGTCACGTGATTTTCTACTGGAGACCTGGTTTGTTTGGGTACTTCTGGTGGTTCTTGAAACTTCATAGTAGTTATGAAATCCTGTGCTATAGATTTGGAGAACCAGGCTGAACGAGCTGCAACACTAGATGGACAGACTTTACAGGAGTTAGATAATAAGACAGCTGCCTGAGTAGTCCTCAAGGACCGCTGTATTTTGTATCCCCCCCCATGTTCGGTATTTTTAGAATTTGGTCATATTAGATATACTGTTTTTCTCACTGTCTCAGCCTCCGATTCCCACTGCGCTGCTGGCCTGCTGGGTAATAACCTTCACACATGCCGGTTTTTCCTTTCTCTGCTCCAGTTTGGAAAATGCAGTTGATGATATTGACTTTCTTTGTAGAACACTTGAGTTCTAGGGTTGAAGAGCCGTGTTTGAGCCAAGTAATATTGCAGTATATGGATTTTCTAACGTTTCTCTGAGATGGTAATGATATTTTAAAGGAAAGGAGTATCTTTTCCTTGTAAGGTCCTGAAGAGCGCTCTATTTCTATGTTAGAAGAAATGAAGTTGTGAAAGAGAGCCTTTATATAATAATTCTTATACGAGCCTACAAAACAGCTGTCCTCAGCCTGTCATTAACTTAAGCATAAATTGATATTTCTACTTAATATTACGTTTACCTTGTGTTGTTGACCATCTGACTTGCTCTCAGCACCTCTTTATGAGTTCAATAAGTGTTTTCAAAGCAGTGTGCTAACAGCCTCTCCCCCCAGCAGGCCGGTGTGCTTACAGACATGCACGCACACTCTATCCCCCTTGCCTTTTTGTTCCATTTGTCTAAATTTTTTTGGGATGCAGCATTAAAATAGTGAGATAAATATAAAAATCTTTATTTATGCACCCTGTTGAAATTGTGCTGTTCACAGAAAGATACCACCTGAAGCTGCATTAACCTGACGGGCACTGGAGATAAGGTGAATATACTCACTCCAAAGCTAGAAATAGGATTTCTTTTGCGTGTGTATCTATGTGTTTCTGAAAAGGTCGTTTTTTTCTGCAGCATCTGCTGCGTCTTTCAGCTCTGGAAGCTTTCAAAATGAGTCCCTAAAGCTGTGGTAGGTTTATTTACTGTGAGATTGTTTTTTCCATAGTGCCTTGAGCAAAAGAATACAGGTGATCATCCTGACACCTGGTCACGTCCTCCAGAGAATGTCTGCAGGGATTCCATCATGAGTAGATCACGGCTGGAGGTGACCGAGAGTTCTTCACCTTGAGGAAATCAGCCTTTCCCACCCCGGTGCACCTCTGAACGGTAGCTTTTAGGATCTAGAAGTATGATTGTCCCTAATGAGGTTATTGAGATGATAGCTGTAGTATCCCTAATGTTACTTGTTTATCACCAGGTTGCCTAGAAAAGGTGTGATGCAGGAACCTCTAAATTACTGATGGGAAACTATTATGAGTCCTTGAATTTGTCAACTGCATAAGTGAACAAGGGGGCAGGTAGTTGGCAGTTGGTACACATCATCTTTTTTGGCTTATGCTGGTGGAATTTTCTTAGGAAAAATACAAGCCTACATATGTGTTAGAAAGGCACAGAGGTTAGACCCTGTCCTATGAAGTCCCTGGAATAATCTTAGTTCTTATATCAGGTCAGATGGATTCTGAGATCTGTAGTATTTTCAGCGTTTGATACTAGATAAGGTAACGTGCCATGGCTTCTGAAGGTAATAAAGGCTTTTTAATGAGACCTCAATATATCACTGTTAAATCTGGGACATGAGTGAGGAGAAAACTATTTTTAAATGCAATTTATAAAAGTGTGTAGAGATTAGCGAATTGTAAAGGTTTAAAGAAAGATTTCACTCTCCTTAGTGCAGGGTTTGTTTCTCATTCTTTGTACAGCACTTAGCCCAGTGCTGCCCCAGATCTTCATTGTGGCTTCTGCAAGAATAGATGCAAAAAAGAACAAGGGAGTGTGTTGACTCGCTTGGCCCTGTCAACTATGGTGATTTCCAAAAAGGTGGTTACTGAAATGGTCTCGTTTCAGCAACAGACATATATAGGTATAATATCCTTCAACACGTAAAAGCTGACATTTTGGACTTTTTAATCCTGTGGTTTACAGCATTTCATGCTTTGTATGCATATGAACCAACACCAGAATTTTACAGCTGGCTGTCTGGTTGTGAGCTCTTAAGTAAGCGTTGCAGACAGTTTTGTTAGGCTGATCCTTTTTTCAGATGGGTTATATGCTGTAGACTTCTTTGGAAGAATGAGTGCTTTTGAACACTGAATGCCTACCTGCAGGTTCTTTTTAAAAATCCAAAGTTTTAAGCTTTCAAGTGCAAGGGAAAGTTTTAGTAGATAGGAAGCTGAAATTCTGGTTTTTTCTGTTGTTTTTTGAACGACTTGGAAAAGTCAGTGGAAATGGACTTTAGATATTTCTTCACCTAGATGCTCCAGCAGTTGGCTTCTGGCTCTAAGTCTCAAGAGTCATTGTGTTTCTTAAATGCTATGGAAAATATTACCTTAAAGTTTGGAGGTTATTTTGTGCTGGTGAAGGCTCTCAGGCTTTTGACTTGCCTGGATTAGTAAGTCTTTTGTTAATCTTGCAGAAACTGTAGTATGTCTTCTCTATCCAGCACTCGGCAGCATTTTTATGTGAATCGCTGCAGCTTAGACTGCGTAGCAGATAGGTCACAGGGCGCCGTTTGTAACAAAGATAATGATGGGACAGAAATGGGATTTCAGCTAGCGTGGACAATATAGGCCTTGATATGAGAGAAATGTTCCATACGGCACACCAAGCAGTCATCAGGCTGTAATAATATTTTGGTCAAAACAGTTCTGGTCTGGCATTGCACCAGTAACCTATATTTCATTTTCCATTCACATAACTTGTTTTCCTTGTTATTGCTGCATGAATCAAGTATTTTTTCCCTTGTTAAGCTTTTGGCAAGGTCTTATATTGTTGTGTATGGTTCTTTCGCTCCCTCTCCCTCTTGGTTAGAGAGTCATTTTTATTTCACAGGCTAACTCCCAGCATGAAGCTTGTCCCTGAGAATCTTTGGAAATTGGGACAATCACTTAATTGGCACATTGGCTTCCATTTGGGTTTGCCAATTAAATGAGTCCAATTAAACCAGAATGGATACCGTATTTTTGGCAGTAAGTATTAATTTATAGCAATCATTTAATTTTCATTGGCAATGCTGTAGAAGCAATTGTTTCTAGTTACATTTACTTTCTTTACAGTGTATGCAGTCTTGCAGTACAGTGTTGATCCAGGAGAAAAAAATTACATTTTCTAAATTTCCATTTTAAAATCTATGTATATGCAACATTTAGCAAAGAAGGAGTGATCTAGAGTTTGCCAAGGTTGGATCAATAAAGTTTGTTGTTCACCGTGATCACCAGTAATTGACCCTGATTTTGATTCAAAGTGAATCTGATGCACATCAGTAAATACAGTGTCTTGCTAAGCGAAATGTTTGGGTCATGTAGTTACATGCCACCACTAGTATTTCTTCTTTTATGGTCGTAGAGGATAACAGCAATTAGAAAGATAAAGATGGCACTGGAGTGTAATGGCTAATTTTTTGAATGCTCCCAGTAGCCCTCTGCCAAATTACATAAGTATAGGTAGGCATAAACATGCATTAATGTACATTAGGCACTTAAGGCTGGGTTTACTAAGGCATTAGGGAGCCTGAGTGCCTCTGTTTATCATACTGTGAGTAAACCACTGGGCTCAGCGGTGTATGTGGTATCGGTAGCAGCGGTGCAGCAATTGCGTAGTCTGTGAATGACCAGTCTGAACTTCTTGCGTTTCAGGTTATAGAATTTTAGGTTCAGTTTCAGACAGTTTAATATCCCGGTATCTTTTATAATTACCACCCATTTTAGATTTGATTGGGCTCAGACAAGCTGCCTGTTGGTGACGGCATGGCGATGCTGTTCTGATGGCTGGGGCGGGTGATGCTGTTGTAATTAGCCCAGGTTATTCACCAGTTTAAATTCTGAGAGGCAGTAGGAGATGAGCTCTGAGGACTGGATTACATTGTCATGACCCTCCGCCGCTTTTCCTCCCACCCTATTCCAAAGATCATCTCTTTTACGCATGTTTTCTTGTCATAATATAAGAAATGCCACATTTGTTTGAAAAGTACTTATTTGGGAGATAAAACTTATAATTGATTTATCTGTCAATCACTTTTCCCTAGTCCCAGCTGCTTAAAAATAAGATGGAACATCCAGGAAAGGAAAGGAGTCTCTTATAAATAAGTGGTTGTTTTGGGTTGTTTTTTTTTTTAATCAGTATTCATTGCTTCTCAGTTACTATAATGCAAAAAAAAAGACGGAACAGTTTTTGAAGGGTTGTCAATAGATTGCTCATCTATCCCCTTCCATTCCCCACCCCCAAGTTAACCCCAAGAGACAAACAAAACACGTCAGAGTGTATATTGTCTTGCTGAAGGTTGTAGGCATTAATTTTTTTGCCATGATTCAACCTTCTTAATTACAAGGTGATGAATTATTCCCTGAAAATGTTGGTAATCTTTAGCCTGAGTTTTTTATGTAAATCATTCCATACAGTTCTGCCTTGCTGCATTTATGTTGGTCACTGCTGCATCGGTGTAGGTCTGCGTGATGTTTGTTGGTATTTGATCAAATACCGTGGTTGCTAGGGCACAGATGATTTTGACTGCAAAACCTGATGTTTTTGCACTGGTAGTCTTAACACTTCATCTTTGCTTTAGGGTTGTTCCATGAAAATTTGTGATGGATGCTGTAGGGGCTTGCTACAAGTGCTTTTTCCATCAAGTAAGGCTTTAAATTGTTTCTCAGCCTGGAAGGTAGTATGTCTCAGTTAATTTTCCTCAGCCAGTGTAGGATCCATAGGATTGTGGTCGTGACCTGATTATGTGAGAATGTGCGACCTCCTATGAGTAGCCATCAAGGTTGGTTTGCCCAGTTTCAGACTGAAAATCACTGCTGTTCTCTGCAACATCAGCAAGTGTATCAACTCATGGTATCCACGTGGGACTGGATGTGGTCTTCAGTGGGTTCAAAGTATGCCAGGCTTCTCTATTGCAGAAATCCACTTTAAGACGTTTCTGTCTTTGATTATTTCTTCCCACCTCCCGTGCTACAGAGGGCTGTCTCAGAAGAGTTACGGTGAGAGAGTTTCTCGGATGAAGAGCTGGGAAGTGAATCACTGAGCTAATCTCATTTAAAAATAATCCCCCCAAATAAGTTCAGCTTTCCTCTTTAATTTGGATTGTTTCAGGGACTTGTACTGTAGCCCCTAGAACAGTTGCAGCTGCAATGAGAGGAAGTAGGAGAGAGTAACCTGGGGCTGAAGGATTGGGGTGGGAGTTTAAAAAATTGGCTTTACCTCTTCAAGCCAGGCTATCATGAAACTGTGCCCTCAGGCTAACAGTCCTCCTGATGCGCCTTCCGTTTCAGAGAGCGTAAAAGAAGTTTTAGGGTCTGTGTGTTCTTGATTTGCTCTGTGGCTTATACTGCAAGCAAATATTTTCAGCTTGAAAACATCTGAAGTGGCTCTTTGGGATGGTCGCAGAATCCAAAGTTTTAACTGTTGATTCTTGCTTTGTGGCACAACGTTTTTCCCTGTATTTGTATATGGCTACCTGACTGCTCTTGGTTTCATAGTCTGAATGGATAGTCTGGTGTGTTACAGTTGCCCACATGTGTAGGAATGTCTTCTTGATTAATTTTGTTTTTTTTCTCTGTGCATGCGTTTTTGCTTTTATACCTCAGCCTCTGGTTTTTTCCTTAAGTATCGACCTTTAGGGAAAAAAAATCCCTTGGTTTTAGCTAACAATTACATGAATGCAAGAAAACGTCCTTGGAGGATGAAGGTGCTCGCCATCAGTTTCTGCAGAGTTCATGTTCTTGGTGATGTGAGGAAGAGGTCGTCGTTCACCTTCCTGATTTTGCTGACCAGTAACACAGAAAGCCCTTTCTGCGGCTCTTGCAGCGCATACATCGAGTGTCCTGTTCTGACCTCACCTGAGTGACTTCAGGTCCTTGCTGGAGAGCACCGTCACCTCAGATTTGCCAGCATAAACGCCTGTGTCATCTTTCCTAACCTGGCTAAGAGAACGGGCTCATGGAGGCTGAGCAGGGTTTTTGAACAGTTGGTCAGGAAGGCAGATTTAAGGAATCCTGCCCAGTTATCGTGACCAGCAGCTGGAGGCTGCTTCAGCAGCTCAGCCAGAATGGGGTGTGTGATCACAGGCCAAGCTTTCCCGGATAACACTCGGACAAAGTTAATGAACTGACTCTTTTGTTCTGTTGTTCAGAAGTTTATGGGCAGCTTATGGTATAAATTGCATGTTACAAGTAGACACATTCTTCACGTTACTGTGTTATTATAAGGGTTTGGAAAATTAGTGTATCATATACCAGTTATGTATTTTCTGCCATTGGAACCAGCTCTCTTTATAAACAAAAAGCTGAGTCCAGGTTGGCTTTGCATGCATAAATATAAATTCATGTTAACTCTACTGACTCAGATTAATGGGGTTACATGTCAAGCTGCTGTTTTTTCCACCTTCCCAATCTTTCTTCTACTGCATTGGGGAAAATTCTTTAGTTTCTAAGCCGATTTATACCTATAACATAACATAACGTTGTTATTTGCATAATCACTGAATATGGCCAGGGGACTTAGCAGAGAGGTATTTGCTAGTTCCAGGCTGAATTCATCTCTGTAGTTTTTTGTGTGATGAGAAATTGCTTTCTACCATAACAACCCAAAGCTCCACTTGTCCTTTTATAACTAAGCCATGATTAGGACCCCCTCCTCCCTCTGTGAAACAATAGACTGTAGAAATTGGGCATCAAACAGGGTCTGGGATTTTGGGGGTCTTTTTTTTAGCCAACAAGGAACTGGAATCGAAGTATTGTGCTCACTGGATGGCTTTTTTCTAAAATTTATTTTGTAGGCTGTGCAGAAGGACTCTAACCCTGGCTGCCTTTCCCACGCATATTGTATGTGGGATTTTTGTTCTTAAAGAAAGTACATTCCTTAGCCAGTATGCTGTTATGCGAGGCTATGTACTGTACCGCTGCGGCTCCCTGGGCTGAGATCTTTGTGAATGGTAAGAAGGCGATCTCACTGCTGCTTCACTATAGCTATGTCAAATCCAAACTTAAAGCTGTCAGGGACTTATCATGCTAATGTTGTCCTCAGCAGCTAACCATTCATTTTTGCTTGGTGCATCCATTTTTGTCTCGAAAACAAATGATAGCTATGAAAGAAAATACAAGTGTGGGACTGTTTTGCTGGAAATAACCAACCATCCTTTGGGTGCATTTGATTCATCTGCAGAGAATCAGTGCGAGTCCGTGCATCTCTTTAAGCCTCACTTAGGAAATGTTGTCATGACATAAAATCAGCCTGGTTTACAGAGGTGGATGTTGGTCACAGTGACAATAATACTGCCAAAGTAGGTTCATACCGCTCCCAAGCTGCTTACTCTGTGTCTCGGCTTCCACTTACCAAATTAGTTGTTTTACATGTGAGCTGGAGATGGTTTTACCCACGTATCTGTGAGCTAGCCAACTTTATTGGAAAACACAGTAGATGAAGAGTTAAGAATTTGTTCTTTGTTCATTCCAGGCTGATCCTTTAAACTATGGTAAATGGATGCCCTGGACTAACTCCTCTATAATGCTAAGTCTCAGGAATGAGAGGTTTCACTTAATTTGCCAGCTCATGGCAATACTTAAAAGTTTTTTTTCTTTTTCTTATTTTTTCCCCCTTTGGAGGGGAGAAGCTGGGAGTAGAAAAAACACATCCTGTGTGGTCTTTTGAAAGAGAAGAATTCACTGTTAACCATGCCACGCAATAAGTACTGGCTAGAACAATTCAGTGTTGACAGGGAATGTGGAAAATGGAATTAAAGTTCTAAACTCAAAAAGTGGTACACATTAAAGTATTTTCTTTATTGAATGCAGATTTTTTAGACATGGGATTAAGAATGTGCATAGCCAGTATTCAGAGTTTCCCTAACGGAAGCACTTGTCATATTTTCACTGGCTTTCCTCTGTCACATTTCTCATTTACCATGAGATTTTAAAAGCATTTAAAAGCGTGTGGAGGAAAGTTTCTCCACATACCGCAATCCCCAAACTGAGAGCTAAATTAAAAAGTCAGTACTATCTCTAATTACTCCAGCCGTTCTGGCCTTGAGCTATGCCTGCACATAGGCCAGTCCTACAGCTATCCTTTGGCACATCGGAAAGGATGTTTCTCTTATCTTTGCAACAAGGGTCAAGAAGTTTGCACTAGGTAAGGAGCTGAGCGATGACTTCAATTTAAACAAAAATACTCTTATAAAATTTAAAAGGTTGAACTGTTTCTCATTCTGAAAACCATCTTTGTGCTTTCCTGTTGGGTCTCAAAGCTGTTTCTTTGCACACAGTGGCTTGGATTGCTGTAATCGGAGTATGCTAGACCCTTGCACTCTCAAAGGTAAAGTTTATCCGATGCCTTGCTCCTTTCTGAGTGAGGGTGCGTAGCCAGCTTCTGCAAATATCGATGGGTACAGAGGCCTCTTGGGTACGTGCACAGGAGCTTGTCCTTGGTTTGCAGCTTTGCAGACACTCGAGGTGGTTATTAAATGTGCCTGTGCTGCGCTCTGCTGATCAGACCGTGAACAGCACGGATATTAATTCTTAAGATGGTCAATTGCAAAATGCAGAGTTGGAGCGGGGGTATTTCTTTTTGGTTTTTACTTCTTTGGTAAAGCTGCTGTAGTATAATGAGCAGATATTTTTCTTCAAGCTGAGATTGCTGGACCTGGGTACATAAACTAGATGCAATTGCTTCTTCATTTTAAATGCCTCCAAATATCTTAAGCAGCTCTGAAAAATGTAGCTGAAACGTGTTAAAGTGACGCAAACATCCTGTATGAAAATACTTAGGAAGCTCATTTGCATCCACTAAATGAATCAATGGACAGTGGTACTATGAAGAACTTGGCAAATACTTGCATTTCCATCATATTGCCACTGTACCTCTGACATATTTGGATGAATGTTGTGTCTTCATCAATTACCGTACATTTCTTCCACTCAAAAAAGTGACCCAGTTACAGCCTTCCTGTGCTCAGGTACATTTTAATCCTTTTAGGGGATAGTGCTTGGGCAGATAAATGCTGCAAAACTGGGACCTTTCATTTGGAGTTATTTGTAGTAGCTTGGACATGGTGACTTTCAGTTTAGTAAAAGCATTTTTCCTTTGCTTTGTTGATTTATTTATTGTGGAGAACCAGGATAGTTGTTACAACATATAAAGTGAGAGTAGAGAGAGATGGCTTTCCCTGGAGTATGTTAGTGGCCGTGGAATATGAAGCTGAGATGAACCACATTTGTTCTTTCATTGTGCTTCAGGCTGACTCTTGAGCAGTAATTGGTAAAAGCAGGATGGTGCTAATGGAGCTATCATCTTTTACCTCGTAGTGATTTTTGTAGGACAGTTTCTTTTTAACGTTGCAAACTAAGCTCTGCAAAGAAGCTGATGCCAAGCCAGCTTTGTGTAGCTAGTTGGTACCCAAGATTTGGAATAGCTGTTGATGTCCTTGTGCTTAAACACCCACTTCAGGTATCGAACTCTGTATACTGGCTGCTTCAGTTCATCCTCTCGCTCAAGTTAAGTAGACCATTACTCACCACAGAGTAATGACTTTTACTGAAGCAACATTTTTGTTTCTTGCTGTTCTTCAGTGAAGAAGTAAAACTCTAACAAAGCTTGGTTTTTTTGGAAAGCTCTGGGAGGTTTTGTCTTCTCCCCACCCCTTTTTTTTCCCTCCAAGAAAATCGAGGGGAAATGAAGATGATGTAAAGGAAAGACTGTCATGGAAACCAACTACCAACTAGCATTTTGAATCAGCTCTGCCACTTTTAGAAACAAGGCCATGTGCTGAAAGAATCCAGAGCAATCTGGTCCCTCCAAAATGGTTTTGGTGAGATACTGATGGTAGGAAGATCCAGAAATGTTACTGCCTGTCTAATAGTTATTCTTGCTTTGTGTTAACCTTGGATTAAGAGTACATTTCCGCCTTCAGAAATCCCACTCGAATTCCATAGTCTGGGTACATGCTGACCTGTCAAATCTTGTGTTGTATCCCCTCCTGTATATGGTACCTCCTCAGGGGTTTTATAGTAGTATTGTGGAAAACCACTTCACCAGGTGTGGGATTCTGAGCTTGGTGGGACTCCATCCTTTCTTCTCTTCTTGTGCATCCCAGTGTACGTCTGTGGCAGTAGGAGGAGGAGCATGGGTTTTGCAGAGGTTCAATATTCTCCCCTATTGAGGATACCAAGGTGGAAACTTTATCATATCATGCTCACTGGACTATTTTCTTCAATTTTAAGTGTATTTTCAAATTGTGTTATGTTTCTCAGATGTGAGGGAGACGGGTTGACGTGTTTTCTGATAAATGCAATGAGACATTTAGAAGAAAATCCTTTCATATTATGCAGTGGAGTTGTTAGATATAAAATATTTATGACTAAGGTTTTGTGTGCTAGAGAACGCAAAGCTGAAGTTTTCTAAATCATGGCTATAAATATAAAGACCAAAATTTTCAAACTTGGATGCTTCAAGCTGGACACTCTGATTTGTGAGAGCTCTCAGATTCCCAGTTTGTTCAGCAGCAACACCTGAAAATTGCACAAGTGATGTGGGTGCTTCAGGGGTCCTCCTGATACCCACCAAGCAAACGGCTGTGGTGATTTAAAATGGCATGGCCGTCCATTGGGGAGTGGGACAGACAGACAGGCGTTCTCCCAAAATTGCTTAGAGCAAACTTTTTAGTGGTATCTACCTGCGTCGCATTTGATGCATCTGTTACAAAAAACTGAAGTTCTCAAATATTGTCCCAACTGCTACTAATATAAGTGTAGTCTTTAGTGGCCTTTTGGTAGGAGAATATCTTGGTTCAGGGGAGACTGGTGAAGTGATGTTGCTCAAAAGCCTTCCACTGAAATGTAGGAGGACTGAGGATCCTGATAAAGTCAATTGACTGCGTTCTGGATTGAGTCCTAATTTGTTTACCCAGTTTTGGACCAAAGCAGATTGATGCAGCAGTGACAGTAAGCTGTGAAAATTGAACTAAATAATTTGCATAGACAGATTTGCTATGCAATTGCTAGGTTTCCACAGAACAGCGATGCATAGAAAATAGGGAAGTGAGAAGCAACCGATGATGCTAGCTAGCTAATTTTCAGATGTAAATAATTCAACTGTTTCAAAATGATTTTTAAAATTAAATTACTGTGACACAAAGCACAAAAGATGACAAATCTCATTTGGAGTGTTTTGTTTGTATTTTGAGAGGAGGGTAATCTAGGGTGACATTTTGCATGCCAGGTTTTGGATCAAAACAGGTACAAACTAGTGGTGACTAAAGTGTGCTTTTATGTAGCTATGTATTTTGGTTTAAATGGAAAGTAGTTGCAGTTTATTTTGCAGTAATATGGTTTCTGAAATTGCAATAAGATTCTTTTTTGCTTATCTATCTATTCCCCAAGTTTTTTCTGGTGTTAGTACCTCATACTAAATATTTTAGCTTGCATAAGATTGCCATTCTGCCCTTTTTCTTCAACGGTGAGACTTATGAGAGATTGGTGTTCTGCAGCAGAGTCCAAAGAGCTCAGATCTAATTGGAAAAGCAATCAAAGTTAATTACTATATTGCATCTCATTGTAGTCCATTTAATGGGTGCATGCTGTTGGAAATGGGAGAGGCAGATATCTCCTTCCAGCACGATTTGGACATAAGTCAACTGGGAAGAAGAGGATAATACAGCTTTTTTGAAGAGAGATGCTGGCATTTAAGTCTCCTGGAGGTGTGAGTTTTGCCTACGCTGCTTTGAGTCAGATCCAGGGTAGTCTCTACCCACTGCTGCAAACTGGCTTGAAGCCCACGTTTTTCTGTCAGATTTGTTTATCCGTTTTTATATCCCACCAGCTTCTACTGCTGATGGAGAAGAAAAATTATTTTTCTTCCTACAGAAATTCTGTTCCTTAGAAAATTAAGGCAAGCACATCCAGCTTTGCCTAAAAGCAGCTTACTGGAATGGCACATTTATGACTGTAATTAGTTATTTTCTTATGTAAAAGACCTGTAAGGTTTATTTAATTGGTGATCCTCTTAATGTTAAAATTCACAATGAGACTCTCAAGTGTCCTCTTACATACTGAAGTAATTGTGTGCTTAGTGACAGTCAGTCAGCCAAGGATAGGTTTATTTAAGGATATAAATATTGTCCTTGTTTTTCTTCAGTGAGTGGGTGTGCATGTTCTCTACAGCTGTGGGACAATGGAGTTAAAGCATTGCTTATGTTCAGGGCTGTGAAAGGCGCAACTGTGAGAGCGAGTGTCCTGGCTTCAAATTTATTCAGTAATGTTGAAAGGGGGAAGCTCGCTCATAATAGCTGCAGCATCCCTTTTCCAAGGGCAGTGCTGGAAATAACAGGAATTTGTCTGGCTGCAGAGAACGTGCTCTACTCAAGTCCTGCGTAAGCCACAGTCATGTTGGTTGGATGCATGCAGCTGTTTACGATGTGTGTCTGCGTCTGAGCCAGGGTCATCCTGGATTCCCTGTCCGTTCCCTGTCCAAGGAGCAATAGATACTTCTGCAACGTGGTTGCTTTTGTCCTCATCTAGCTGTTTAAAGTAGGTGAACCGGACCCAAAGTGCCTGCTTATCTCTGGTGACTATAAAAGTAGCCTCGGGTAGATAACACAGTTGTAGCTGCGTACCTCGTGCACATCTGGAGTTGAATGAGATGAATCACTCCCTCTAGCTCTGTTGCTGTTAATGAATATAGGCATGGTGAATGCTTTTGACTTATTTACTGCAGCTCTTTACAATGTGGTGAAGCACATGTAAATTTGACCCATGTGTCCTGGTTTTGGCTGGGATAGAGTTAATTTTCTTCCTAGTAGCTGGTATAGTGCTGTGTTTTGGATTTTAGTGTAAGAATAATATTGATAACACGCTGATGTTTTAGTTGTTGCTAAGTAATGTTTGCACCAGTCAAGGACTTTTCAGCTCCCCATGCTCTGCCAGGTGCAGAAGATGTTGGGAGGGGACACAGCCAAGATGTTGATCCAAACTGGCCAAAGGGCTATTCCATACCACACGGCGTCATGCTCAGTATATAAAGCTGGGGAAGAAGAAGGAAGGGGGGGACGTTCAGAGTGATGGCGTTTGTCTTCCCAAGTAACCATTATGCGTGATGGAGCCCTGCTTTCCTGGAGATGGCTGAACACCTGCCTGCCATGGGAAGGAGTGAATGAATTCCTTGTTTTGCTTTGCTTGTGTGCGCGGCTTTTGCTTTACTTATTAAACTGTCTTTATCTCAACCCACGAGTTTTCTCACTTTTACTCTTCCGATTCTCTCCCCCATCCCACCGGGGGGGAGTGAGCGAACGGCTGGGTAGGGCTTGGTTGCCATCTGGGGCTAAACCACGACACCATGTCAAGCTAAAATGAGAGCTTCAGGGAGGGGGATAAGAAAGATTCCCCCATTGTTCGTCCCGTATGTGGGCTGCTAGCTTGAATTGTGATTGTGTGACTCGGAAGTTTTGGGCGCGAGGACTAAGTTGTTTCTGTATTTTACGTTGTGGTCTACAACTGTATTCTGTTATATGTATTAGCTTTGGGAGTGATCGACTCGAATGTTCACAGATCTTTTGGTGGACCAGCTTAGAAGCATTGGGACTGATCTTCTGGGTCAGGGAACTTATCTGTTTACTCCTGTCACTGGAAAATGGATTTTTTTGTTCCAGGCCTGTAAGAGAGGGAATCCTGAAGTGCCTCTCTTCCTCTTGCTTGAGCATTCACTGTTTTGGACATTAGTCATGTTTTGTAGTGCATTGTATAAAGCAGAAGAAAGCTCATTCAGCTGATCTCACCCACATCACTGATGAGCTATCTCTGGCCAACATCAGGGACCATATTTTTCTCCTCCTGCTCTGTGAAGTCTGTGCTGGTCTTCTTGTTTGATCACTGCTCCCTTTATAAAAGCCTTACCTAAAATCCCTCGATCCTCTAGAGCTTAGGGCCTGGTACAGCACAGCAAGAGAAACTCATGGTACTGAGTGTTTCAGAGTCCCCTGTGATGGTGAATGCTACCCCAGCAGAGCTCACGGCTTATGAAAAAGCAGCTGGAGGAAGGAGAGGATGGGAAAGCACGACAGAACAAATGAAAAGAGGGAGTTTGGAGTTCTGGCCTTGCTAAAGTAAATTAATTTTAGTGATTAAGGAATTTTAATATGTTCATGCACTTACACCAATAGCTTCAAATATCTTTTTTGAAAGCTCCCCTCCCACATTTAAGCAGCTCTGTCATTAAGTTGATTTTCCACTCTATGAGCTATCCAGATTCTTCTGGTGCCTCTGCCTCAATCTAAGTGCACAGATGTTTGGAAAATCAGGTACTTAATGAGGAGTCTAAGTATGGAGTTTAGGAATGTACGTTAGACTCCTACCTCTGAAAATCTCTTCTTTAGAAACCAGAAGTAGTACTGAATAAAACGCTGGATCTCGCAGTTATTACTAAGAGTCAGCAAGGCTCTGCAACATGGTTCAGGAAGAGATAATCACATACTCGATCATAATCCTGAGGTTCAGTTTTCCTTATTTTCCTTGTTAAAAAGGCAGAAGTACAACTTCCAGCACAGATGAGATTTGAGTTTGTACGTATATGTAAAAATATATGGGCTACTGCTTAGTAGGCGGTAGTCCATAGCATGCAGTCAAATTTTAAGTGCCTTGCTTTTTCTTTCTTTCTTTTTTGCAGGCAAGAGGTGCAGATATCCCTGACATTCCAGGGGAGTTGCCGCTGCGGACCTGTGGCAGCACAGCAAGTATGAAAGTGAAGAATGTAAAAAAGTAAGAGCAGTGTTCTTTGATTTTCCTGTCTTTGCTGGGCTTCAAGTTTTGATATCCTGGGGTTTAGCTATTGTGCTGCTAAATACAGCTAGGGCATTCAGCAACAATTTTTGATAGTCTCTTCATCTAAGCAACCAAAATCCATGCGAAGCAAAGTAAATCATAGCTAATGTAGTCTAAAACTGGGGGCATGGGAACTTTTGTTGGCTCTCTCACCTGTTTCTGGCCATAGAAGCAAAGCTTATTAGAGTTTTGAACCTCACTGTTACTGTATTTTTAAGTTTTTGTGATTTCTTCCTGAAACTAATTAATAAAATAAAAAAAAAGGACATATATGTAAAACTAAAGAGAAGCCCAGGCAATGTGTAAATGAGATAATTTTCCATCTCGCTATGCTCTGGGAAGCTAAACCAGGACAAGTGGGTGGCCTAGATATATTTTTATTTGATAGTTCTTCTCTTTTCCTTTTTTTGCGTTCTGCCCTGTACCTCTTCATTTGAATGGGGTTTGCACAATTTTTCTTTTTTAGGGGTATTTTTTTCTTCTCTGGTCTCCCAGATTTTTTTTTTCCCCTTGTGGGCTTACTCTCTCCCTGTCTCTCTCTCTCTCTCTCTCTCTCATTCTCTCCTAGAGAATGTAAACCAACTTATTATGCTTGCAGCTAAGGTTTCAAACCTGTAACCTGCAAAGGCGATCAAACGTAATCAATATTACTTGACTTGTCTTTGCTAAGAATGCTGACTTGAGCACCAGAACTCCCCAATATCGATTGATCTGTGCATTCAGATCACCTCTCTGTAGTGCTCTGATGCTGTAAGGGAAATGGCTCTTTGTTCTAGTGCTGAGCAGCCAGATGCTGCATCTCACTTCCCACTTATATTCCCGTGGGAAGAGAGAGCTAGATAATGACAATCTCATTGGCTCACCACCAGAAATATCTATAGGAGTCTATAATAGCTTCAGCAGAAGCAAGAGCATGTTGCAGAGCCAGAGGATCTCTCCGTCAACTATCATTGTAGCTGGAGACACTTGGGAATAATTATGCCTCACTTTTGAATTTTAAAAAGGCAAAGGATAAATAGCGTTTGTTCTGCACCCTCAGATACATCAACCCGGGACTGATGGGCTGTGATGCCTTTCACAGGTAAAGTTCTACTTTCCTATGTGTCTCGTGTAAGGCTGTTTATTTGCACTGCAAAAATGCATTTGTAAAGGTAGAGCAGCTTGTCCCTGCACCATTTCTTAAAGATGTGGGCTTTGGTGTTGATGAAATGCCACACAGTTCTTTAAGGATGCAATGATAAAAGCCACTTTGCAATTTAGTTTTCCTTTCTCACTCAATTCCTTTCTCCACTGTTTTGGTGCATCGCGTCAACAAACCCCTCTGTTCCCTTGGCTTTAGGATGAGAAAGTCGTTATTATTGTACATCAGTAACTGCATTTTATAACAGTACTTGATGCTGAGCATTGTTTCAGTGATTTGCATCTATCTTACGGTGTGCTTTTGATGTGCTTCAGGTTATCCTTTACAAAGGGTCATTTCCCGAAGATGGCTGAATGTGCACATTTCCATTATGAAAACGTGGACTTTGGCAACATACAGGTGAGTTTCAGATTTCTTTTATATACAAAATAGCATTGTGTTTGGCTACCAGCTAACCTGGTGGGGGAGGCGGTGGAGGGACCTCCGCTAAGGTTTGTTTAGTTAGTTGCAAAATGTTTAGTGATAACAAGTTAAAGCAATAGTGTCTCTTTATTTGGAATTGCTTCTGTGTACTGGGCCAGAATATGTCCTCAGCCATGTGGCCACCCCTTTGAGGTTGGAGATGATTTTATTTCCACTGGACTGGGCTGATGTCACTGTTTTAAGACTGCATCAAACATTCCTGATTCAGTCATCTGTAATAACTGCATGCATATTTTTAGCTTGTGTGTGTGTGTCTTTAAACAATTGTGTGAACGTATTTATGTAAATATAAATAATTCAAATTTATCCGTTCTGTTCATGTTATCTTAGCTCTGCATTGTGCATTGCAGCAGCTGTGTCATCAGAATACAAGAAATTGCTAGTCAGCCTGAGATGCATTTCTAAAAGTGTGGAGCTTCACTCCTTTATGATCCATCCATCAGAAATATAGGCAGAAGCATTTTTTATTGAGCAGTACCGGGGAGGGCTGAGAATCAGGAATCACTGCTAGTTTCTCATAAACAGGGCACATCTTGTTCTGCGCTTCGAGAAGCAGGAATGCCTCCAGCGTCTGCCAGCCTTGTAGCCAAAAAGAGGTTACAACCTTTTCATTTGTAAAACATTTCCTGTAATATAGAGTGAATTATTTACAGCCTTTCATGTTTCCGTACTTGACAGTTTTGCAAGCAGAATTATGCATCCGTTTTTTCTGTCTCTGTAATACAAATTCCTACTGAGAAGGAGTTTGGGTCCTATTCAGGGCTCGTATCTGCTATTATTCACACTCAGCGGCTCTAAGGAGGTCCATCCTACTGAGCACAGGATGTATGTGCATCGGCAGACACACACACAAAGGCAGAGCAAGTTAGACAAAATAGTAGGCTTAAGAGGACACCAGTGCAAAGAGCTCAGCTCTTAACCAGGTCTCTGGAAGATGGGCTGCTGACGCAAACCAGAGCAGTCCTCAATCTTTTGAAGCAAAACTGTGCTTCTTTATTTTCAGTTTCTGTGTATAGGAATAGTGTGGCTAATGTATGTCCCTATTTTTTGTCTCCTGGTAATCTTCTGATTTGACACTACCGTTTTTCAGTCATTTTGGAGAGAAGTTTTATGTTGGAGTAGGTGTTGAGCAGGTTTCTGTGTACACACAGATGCTTTTTGCATCGTGCAGTCCTCTGAGTTTTCCTTTCTATCGTTCAGAGATATTCAGCACAATGTGCAAGCTAGAGAGAGATTACCACCTTTGCATGGCACTAGTATTTAAAGCATTTTGAAGAAAAATAATGTAATTCTTTTGCAGGTTTAAGCATTTCTTGGATTGTTTTAAGGATGGCAGGGCATACTTGTAGGGGCAATATGCTGAGATTTTTGTGAGAGGGAGAAGCAAAATCAGATAATATATGCTTTACAGGTTTTCTTTATGTTGTTCTGCCAGCAAAGCTGCAGCATGTTCTGGTGGGAAGTTTCCACAAGCAGGAGCTGGTGCTGTCTAGCACTCATTTTTGTGGTGTCGTTGCTGCACCTACAGCTTTCCGTGCTCCCGCTCCCTTGTCCTGTGTGTTGTGCCCTCTGGCACAAACTGCTCTAACCAGAGGATAGTGTCTGTGTTGTGAAGCCGGGAGGAGAACAGTGGCCGACCGCACCATGGGAGGCACTGTCATAAAAGTGTGATTGTGTGTGTGTTGGGGGGTCAAGTCTCTGTTTCCACCACTGCTTCTTCCGAAAAACCGTACATGCTTAAATACTCGGGTACCTAAAGCAGAACGTGCTTAAATAAGGTGAATCGGGCCCCAAGTACCAGCTCCGTGCCTCTTGTCCCTTCCTTTTTCTAAGCAAAATTTCTGATAGATTCCCACAGTGTAATGACTTTGTAATATGGATAAAAATATTTTAAGAACAGAGCTTTGCTCCTGAAATATGGAAAGGTCGGGAATTACAGTATTTGCTTAGGAGAAGACCAGTATTAATGGCAAAATAAATGAAAACTATTAATACAACAGCAGTATTAGTTTACAGACTTAAAAATAGGTTCGTATAGGGCTCATACATTTTAATCAAGGGGCATTCATTGGTGGCTCCTTTGTGATAACAAGGTAGACTAGAGAACAGCAGTAGGCTGAAGTGACTTGTAAATGACAGCTTGGCACCTAATAGCGAATTACCAAGTTGCATCTGAGGAGTAGTGGGTGTAAACTCCTTTCAAAATCTATTCACTGTTAAAAATTTGCGTAGTAGAAATGCAGTATTATCTGGCTGTGTCAGGAATTGTGTAATGCTGTCTATTAACAGCCTGGCCGAATTTCAGATTGTTTTGTAACGTTTATGTCACTTATAATATGGTCTCGTGGTGCAATCGGTATTAATATCTTGGCATTTCACCTCATGAGATCGTTTTAAATTAACTTTCTGAGACGTATAAAAAAGGATTTGTTCTCTTCTTATCCTGGCACCATGCTAACAAGACTAGGTGCATATTGGGATGCTTTTTTCTCTTCAGAAATGTTCTGCTATACTGCTTTCAACAGCAATGTATTTTAACCATATCTGCGTCTGGCCAGCAAGACACACGTTGCATCAGCAGGAAATTGCTGGTTTACCAGGCAAAGGTAGTTGATGTCAAAGCTGTAGTTACAGGATGGGCTTTACAGATTGCATCAGTGTCAGAAATTCACTGGTATTTTGCTGAAATACCTTACATTTACTACTGCATTTATTTTTTAAGGCTACATCATTGATTTTTAATTTGACAATGAAAAGCCAGGTTCTGCATAATAGATTTATTTTAGTCTAACATTGGACAAATGTTTAGGAGTCTTGTTAGCAGGAGCAGAACTGTGGTTCAGCCTCACTGTGGTCTGTGTCTCCCAAACGAGATGTTATTAGGCCATGGCTAGGTTGTGATTACTCAGCATCGGTTAGGTCGGTTCTGTTGGCTTCCTTCTTTCTCAAGCTCTGCTGCCTTTCCACAGTTCTTGGCTAACGTCTGCCTGTGATGCCTCTCCTCTCTCTAGAACGTCAAAGCTCAATTCATTAATACACAAAGCAAACGTTGCTTGCGCACGTATTGCTGTACAGGGCATCTTAAGCACTGAAGTATGGATTTGGAAGTCCTCAGCATCTCTTCCAGGTCTTACGTTAAGGCAGAAGGGCTCACCACGCATTTAACTTCAGAAGTGCCTAAGTCAGCCCAATGTAACTTACAATAATATGTTCACAATCAGTTTCTAAGGCAGCTTATTAAATTTAAGCACAATTTCAGGGTCTGCTAGTTGGAAAAGCTTCCTTTTTAGGGGCTTGGGATGTTCCAGAACCGTGCAGTGTACTGCAGATAGCTGAACTAACACGGGAAGAGTCGATGTGTACGCACTAAACAGCGCAGCATCTTCCAGATGCTCGTTTGAGTTGAAGTTCAATGCATCAGCATGGTGCTCAGCCCCGGCTAATTTGGTTGCACGTTCTAGGTTTTGTGTTGTAGCTGTAGAGCTGCTCAAGGTAACTCATTCACACACAGTTTGAGTATCTCAGTACAGCAGTTGTGTCTCATAGTCTCACTGCCTTTTGAGCTTTAAGGCTTGTTAATACTGAGGAATTGAACGATTTCAACAAAACCTCTGCATCACTAAGTTATACAAAAGTAGAATGATTCCTCCCCTAACATGGTGCAAATGTGATTTTACTTTACTTAGTGCAATGAGCCATTAATATAAGCAGGAGAAATAGTGATTAGGTGTTCCGTAAATATCTTTACTTCCTGCCAGAAATAAAGACTTTTTTCTTTACTTGAAAGAATTAAGAAATTATCTTTAGTTGAGTAGCTTTTAGTAATGGAATATGGAGAGCTGATCAGCTCTGAGTTTTCCAGATAATATTCTTTGCTCCCTGAAAAATACATTGGTAAAGGGCAGCAAGTGCTGTAATGCACATTCATATCGCTTCAGCAATCTTGCATTTGACGCAGATTTACCCCTTTGAACAGCATGGTCTTGGTTTCTGTCTCTCTGTGTTTGCATTCATGTAGCTGCCTTCTAAAAATAAAACCCTGTCAGAACAGGGTTGGATTACGGTGTATGGAAGGATCCTCTCCTTATCTGTTAAGCTTTGGCATTGCAAGTGGTAGGAGCATGTTATCAGTGGTAAAGGAAGTATTTGAACCAGAATCACTTCCGCCTGCCGAGGCATCAGCTGCCAGGAATTCCTGTTTGGAGCTCAGCAGTATTGTTTGCTGTTTGAATGCCTTTGGCAAGCTGCAGCCTTCCAGCCAAGATGATGGGCTGCATTTCAATGGGGGCTGTGGTTTGCGCCTGTAATTGTATTTTCCTGTTGTGCCTTAAGAGTTAGAAGCGTTGCAAAGAGCAGTTCAGTTCTTCTTGTGCCTTTTGTCAGCAAAGCCTGTTGAGAAGATATTTTTCGGGGTCGTCTTCTTTTGGTTTGCCTTTTTTCTTTATTTAATAATACTCCAGGGCGGGGGGTACAGAGGGGAAGTGTGCTTGTGAAGGTGTCTCTGTTAATTATACAGTAAATGTTTTTCCTGAGATAGACGGCAAAGGAAACAAAAATGGTAAAGCCTGAGCAGATGCCCTCCTCTGGAGTTGACTGGGGTAGTTTAAGATGTTTCTGCTGCAGCTAAAAGCAGTCCTCTACACAGATCAGCTAGAAACAACAGGAATGGAGGAGTGCTCCCTGATCTGTGTCTGCGCAAAGCTGGACAGATTAGCTTGAATCTCCTTCCATCAGCAATTTTAAACTAAGCCTGCTCACTGTCTTCAGTGTAGGAGGCTTGTTCATTCCCCCAGCTCTTCCGTGGGCATGATAACTTTCAGTATCTTGGCAGCCATGAGCAGCTACAGGCTGTAATGTCTTCATTTATTCCACTCATTTGTAAAGTGTTTAAAAAGAAAAAAATATTTATTTTAAAAAGCGAAACATGAAACAGCAGTCCCTCCGCCCCAATCCCTTTTAAAAGATGGAAATACATAGTAAAAATCACAAAAACTGGCCTGAATTTTGCTGTGTATTGGTGCTATGAAAGACAATTTTTCTGGGTTTTGCTTTGTCTTTACGAGTACATGAGAGGTTATGGCATGCACACCCATATTGCGTACGAAGTGGTGCTCCTTCTTAGCCTTTCATCTCTGGAAGCTGTTAATCTCCCCCCAGAATGACTTTGCCATATTCTGTCACGTTATGTTCCCCTTCTTTAGAGCAAGGGCTTCCCCTCCTGTTCCCTGTCTTTTCCGTATGGTTTCTTTACTATTGCCTTCTCAAGTGGTAGGGGGAGATGTTGCAAGGGCTGCTTTAAGGACGTGGGTATACAAAAACAACTGTGTTCATAGTGTAGGTGGAAACCGCTTCTATTAGCTTAATAATTCCAGCCACAACTCCCTGAAAATTGGCACAGTCTCCTGCCAAGATCAACAGGTTTTAAAAATTCGGAGTCTCTAGGCCAAGCTTCTTGATGCCAAAATGTTAGGAAAATATTCGAGTAAGTTCACTTCAGTTTTTGGATTCTTCTGTTTCCCAGTCTTGCATCCAACTTGCCACTAACTCCTCAGAAAAATTCTTCCCTGGAACAAGATCACACCTGTGAAATTCCAGCTTGCTTGGTTTTCCTCCAGTGAAACGGGGAGAAATCCAGCACGGGTTTTATAGTGGAGGGGTAACTTCAAGTATGGAGAGTATCTCTCCATGAAACTTTACTGTTGCTGCTTGCACATTTACTACTTGTTTTACAGTTGTTGCTTGCTGTAGAGAAAGCTAACAGCCTTATTAGTGATCCAGCTTTAATGGGTAGGATTCTTGTAAATTGTCTACCAGTTATTAAAGCCTGCTCAAAAATCTGGCAGGATATAATTTCAAGGCTAAGCAGGTCCTTCTGCTGACCCCGTGGTCATCATTTTGCAGAAGGAGTTTGTGAACCCTTGAAGGAAGAGGGGAGATTGCTTGGGGGGGGGGGGGGGGGACGGACACGTGCTCAGAGGAGCTTGTTGGTGAGGGAGAGCTGTCTGTCTGTCCTGCTCTCTGTCAGAGGAGTGTGCACGCTCGTGTGTGCTTGAATGTGTAACACTGAAATGTATGTGAACAGCCAGCTTCAGTCTGCTTTGGGCTTACGCTGATGTTCCCTTGTGGCTTTAGCTGCTAAGTCATTCTTAAAGTGTGTTATACGCTTTGCTCTCACCTTTCTCCCTTTGACTGACAGTTGCTGAAATCAATAATTTATAAATGTTTATCTTTTTTTATGAAGTAAAGGGTAATTTGTCTGACATTACTCAACTGGCTGGTTATTGAATTGCCTGTCATAGGGAGGAAAGTTTTTTTCTGTTAGTATTTATCTAGATTAGCTCTCTGTCTGATTCCATGTATGTAGTTTATTTTAAGCTGATCACCTAGGTGTATAAATCAGGTAGACACAAATAATTGTACCCACAAATAATTGTTAAAAGCAAATGAGATTTTACCTCTTGCTTCAGTTGAACGGATATTTCTGCTACTTTTCTTCTCTTTTTGCCTTTGGAAGTTTTTATGAGTCTATATAGGACCAATCGTTTCTCCACCAGGTGTGTGTCACGGGAGGACAGAACCCAGCGCGGTCTTTCTTTATCTGGGACAGAATGGCAAATCTGGGATGAAATGGCAAATCTGGGATGCTCTGTTTATGAAAGGATTTGGGGTATTCCGCACTTTGTGTGTTTCTTCTCTGCCTTCTTAGTGTAAGAAATATCACTGTGCAGATTTGGATGAGCATTTTCTCAGACTTTAATACCTTGAGGCAGGTATCTTCTCTTACCCATGTGCTGAGTACTGGGGGCCAAAATGGTTTCAGGGAAATCTGTGCGTACTTGGCTCTTCTTTGCAACTGGGGACTTGTGGCACTCCAGTTTGAAAATGTTGACCTCCTGCAGCAATCCAGCTTATTTTTTCTTCCCTTGCATTTAACACTAAAAATATAGCAAACTTGTCTGTGGATTTTTAGTCTTTATTAGTGCATAGTAGCTATTTGATGGCATGAATAAATCTTAAAAGTGACTGTAATAAGCCCAGCTGTTAACTTTGGCATTGACCTTCTGCCGTTTGCCACCATCATAAATCATCTTTAGCAACGTGTCACAGAAATGTATAAAAATTGTTTTAATTAGTAACTGGAACAGAGTTGTGTTGGAAAATTTTTCTTCCCTGAGGTTTAATGACCTGAAAAAAACAGAAAGATGTATTATATGTATAATTAAAATATATCAAAAATTTGAAAAGAATCCGTGGGCTCCAGAAAAGTAATCCCTATTTCACTAGTGTTTCATAGTTTGAAAGAGGATTCAAACCCTTACGGTTTTGTATACAGTAAGCTATACCATTACCAGGAATGGTGTTGAAATGCAGCATAATATTGTACACACAGATCTGCAAGCGTGCCAAGCTGGTGTGATTTTAATAACTGGCAAACTTCATGTTGATATGATCCCTGAGATGTACAGAAGCAGGGGTGTGTTTTTATTCTCCAGTGGAGGTTTGTCATGCCAGTGGATGTATTAGCTGTTAAACCAAACATCATTGGGGATGTTTGCATTTTGTGTTTACTATACCTGCTTACAAAAAGGGTAGTTTGTTTAGTTTGTGCTTATGTGCCAGAATTTTGAGGTTTGATGACAGAGTTGGCAGCTCAGGGGTAGCAAGTTAGGCTACAAGTTTTTAAACTGTTAATTCATTAGCTTAGCTTTCCGATGGTGTGTGTACCTTTGTCCCGTGGTTATAAATGTTTTCATTCATTTCCTGGTGAAGAGGTATGGATAGAATATAACCTGATCTTGCAAAATTTGTACTCCTGACTGTCTTGGCTTTGAGATCTCTTGCTGGTTAAGGTGTGTTGGTTTGAGCAGACCACATATGCTCCATCTGTGTTGCCAGGTATGCCAGGTATCCTGGAACCCTGCGGAGACCGTTTACTCGTGATGGTTGCGTGATCTGGTTTCCAGTCTTTGAAAATCAACACTGCTTTCCCATCTGCTTCACTCAGTAACATCATCTCACACAAGGGCACGTGGTGTGGTGAACTCAAGATGGTTCTCTCATTATAAAATCAGGAAGAGTTGACTTTGAGTACTCAGGAGAAAGCTTGTCACTGCACTCGTACTATGATAATCTATCCTGTAAGGCAAGAAGATGCAGGGGAAAGCACTTGAACTAATGGTATTTAGATACTACATGTGAAAATGTTTGCTGTACTGTGACAGGATTCTTAATGCAGTATACGTAGCTGCACGTGTAGTAGAGAGGATGGAGGATGTTTCTTGATCTGCTAAGCTGAGGCCCAAGTTTTGTTGTTTGTTTTACTTGGAACAGAGAGATTTGTGCAGAAGATTTCCTGTGAACCTAAACTTTCCCCAAGGGTCTGGCTTCAGATGAATTTTTCATTTTAAAAGGGGAAGCATACACACAGACACATATTCTCACCCACACGTACTATTATAATGTCTAGAAGGCATTTGAAAATGTTTGTAGACTTTGATGGGTTTGTTATTTTATCCCTTGCCGTGCCGTGTGAGCAGAAGATGGAGGCTTCTGCTTCCATGTCCTGCAGGCAAGGCTCTGACCTTCGGCTCTCCTGGGCGTCCATACCAAAAAGCTCTTTGATCTCCACGGAGGATTCCAAAGATATCAATTGCTTATTTCCTCTGACTTTTCATTTCTGGCTATTTTGTCAACAGAACCTGCAAATTCAGGTTGCTGTTTTCCTGGTAAAGCAGCATAAAATGGAATGCTTCCATTATACGTCATGTGGATGTATGGTTGTGGGGTTTTTAAAATAAAATATTTAAATGAAGAAGCATGTGATGCTCTCACTGCCTCTTCAAGATTACCTCTCCTAAAGTATAACTTCTTTTGTCTCTCTTGAAACTAACTGAACAAACTTTGATTCTCCTAAGCAGTTCTTCTTTCCATCCCTCTACGGTATGAATGAAAGAAACATTAATAATAACTAAATGACTTCCTATGGGACATACTTTATGGTGCAAGACCTTCCCTACCACCATCCTAAATTTCTTCCTTTCAAATATTTAATTTCCCAGAAGGAGCTTTTATGAGAAGCTTGTTTAGGTCTGCATGCATATGTTTAAAGGCCCATCAAATGTTTTTCTGGACGATCAGGGGTTGGTTTGTGAGTTGCAGCCAGAGCTGACACCTCTAACTGCAGAGTGAGCTTTTGGCACCGTCACACTCAGAATTATGTCAGTAATAATTTAGAGGGAATAGATTGCTTAATAAATACCCACAAATCCAGTATTATAACAAGTTGGAAATAAAAATACATAGTGCCATATATTTTATGTATGTTCAAGATCCATGAACCTGCCTTAAAATTAATCCTGTTCTATTGGAAGACTGGTGAAGCTTATAAATATTGTTGTAAAACAAACTGCCTGGAAAAATTCACTTTTTGGGTAGGTGGTATTATCTGGTCCTGCCAGTTTATGTTTAGATACTAACAAAAAATCTTATAAGTTACCTTGAAATTCAGTGCAGCTGTATAATTGATCTTTATGATGCTTGAGTATTAACCTTATTTATTGCAAGTATGACATATCAAAACATTCAGGCTTTAAAATAACCGGTTATGGACCAAGTTCCCATTTACCAGCTTGAATTAGTTCAAAAAACCAAACCAACTTCTGCTATTTTTACAGTGTGAGTCCAGGAATTTACTTTGAAATGCTGGTAAATTATTTAATAATTCTGTATCTGCTAAGTCTTACAATGATTATAGGTGTAGCAATCCTGGAACGGGCAGGGAACCCACTGGGAGCTGGAGCCTTGGGGTAGAAAGGATTTGCATGAAGGAAAGGAAGTGTCATATCAGGACAAGGGTGCTGCCTTGCTAAGATGAGGGAAACTCAGGATTATTTAGGTGTAGTGAAGGTGTGAGGCTTGAGAAGCACCAGAGCCTGATTCAGAGTCCCTTTCCACGCACCTTCTCTTGTGGCTCAAGGTTTGATTTAATGTCAGGCTCTGCCATTTGTTTTAAAACTAAATAAAAGCTAGATCGAGTTTGGAAACTCTTTTTGGAGAAGTGAGCTTTTAGGCTAGTGCATGCATTTTGAATTATTAATGCATTTTAGCAGTAACACTAGAGCTGTGATGCGCACTTTGAATACACCCCGGACAAGCGGTGTTGGGTTTTATTTCCCCTGGTACATGGTCCCTCCATTTCTTTGAACTCTTTTAAGCCTCCCTGTATCCCTCACTTTCTAGCTACTTTAAACTAAGTTGAGTTCAAAGTAAGCAGATCTTTTTTAGAGCTGGTTGGTGTTGATGCTGAATCAGAGAGCACAGTGAAGCTTTTGTCCTGGAGTGCTGCTTTCCTCTCCCAACTGGCTTTAACTTCTCGTGCCGATCTGATATCTTAAAGATGAAGAACTTGGGCCATTCATCGACTCTCTTAGAGGCAGTCTGGAAAGTAATATTCCAATTTTCTATTATGATTTTAAGATAAACAAGGAGAGAGGGAAGACTTGGATTTTTAGCAAGAAAACATCCACGTACTCTTAGAATTCTTTGTTGTGTATCATATAGATGAATTTTTTCTTTTCCCATTGAAAAACAATTAAGATGTGGGTGATGTATTATGTTTTCTGTTAGGATTATATGTGTACGTGTCTTGCAAGTTGCTATGGTCAGATGAAGGATAAAACAGCCACTGTAAAACAAACTATATCTGCAACAGTAGCAATAATACTAAATCTCATTGCTACCATAACACGCCCTTGAATTAAAAAAAGTGCGGACTACAGCATGGCTTTCACATAGGCCCTCTGCTATGGGGTACGTACGCTGTGTGTGCATGCTCCAGTGTTCCCCAGATGTTGTGTTTGTTCGCATTTAAATGTGCTCATTTCGATGACCGAAGACAGTTTGAGTTATGGAAAGGCCTGTAGCTTTCGATATCTTGTGTGTGCTCATTTAGACAAGCTATTGCATCGGTGCTTGCTGTAGAGCAATGCTTATTCTACACAGGTTTGTTGGCGAGTCATTGTTTCCTTTTGGAAACTAGTAAGTTACTAGTACAAAACTTAATTGAAATACCAGTAGAAGAAAGCAAAATAAGAATTTAAATTTTTTGTTTGTCCACAATATGGAGCTGCTTGGGGGCCTTTTCTGGAACGGTTCTGCTTTTTGCTCTCTAGGGTAAAGTAGTGCTTTTCTGTGTGGTGGCCCCAGTTTGTCATTGTAACCACTAATTGCTTGCCTAGTGACTGAAGGACTTGGCCATTTAGCTGGAGTTAATGAGCATGGTTCCACCTGCCCAGAGAGGAACTGAGTCATACTCATTGCTGTGACAGCAGTGTCAGTCCAGGGTGACTTCAGGGGTGCTGCGTCAGATTGGTTTATACTATTACTCTTATCCCCATGGTTGTGTTTTAAACATTGGTAATAGCTGAATCATAAAGACCCGTTTCCCTTGAAGTCTGCAGAAATTTGGACCGAGTGAGGGCTGCGGGTTTATGCCTCTCCATGGAGAACAAGTGTTCAGAGGAACAGGGTTCATACGAGCTTCCAAAGAGTACGTTACACGGTGGCAGGATTATACCAAAACCTTTTTTCTTTGGAGAGTGCAATTAAATCCTTAAAAACTAAAAGCCCAACTCTGCAATTCCGATGAGAAGTTCTCAAGTAGAGTCTGCAGGGTGTAGACCTGTTTCCAGTGTGACCTGAGTTGTTCAAAACCCACCTTCCCTGAACTGTCATCTGGGAAATTTAAAGGTTAAAATATTCTTTTCAGGTCTTTCCTATTTTGTCTTCTGCCCCTGGCATCTTAGCAGAATTTTCTAAAGTAAAAATCGAAACAGGGTTTCAGATCTGTCTGTGACCCTTTGTGCAGTTTGCCTATGATTTTAAGTGTTGAAGTCCATACTCGGGAGACAACCAATTAAGGTTTTGACACATGGATCAAAAAAACAAGACACCATTTATGAACTACTTCACAAAAGTAAAAGTCATCCTATTTATTAAGCCTTTCCAAGATAATTTCTTTAATACCATGAATTTAAGGTATTTTGCTTTCCTGTTCTTGCTGCTCTTCTCTGAGTCAATGTACAGAAGCTGCATTCTTTTATCTGAGAAAGCATTTTTCTTCCTCCCCTGGGATTTTGGAAGTACACATGATATACTGCTTTTGCCACATGCCATAAATAATCTGTGGCAGGCAAGTAATGGGGTAATTCCTGTGTGTACTTGTGTTCTGGAAAATACAGTTTCATGTTTTCCAGTTGGCCTTTCTGTGTCGGAGTTCGCAATACATTTACATATAACCACCAGAAAAAAAAAAAACAGCGTTAATGAAGTGCTCATGGTCTCGAGTGACATGAAATGTCGAAGGTTGGATCGCGCGCTGCTGTTGTGCTTTGTGATCGGTCTCTCTCCGTGTGATCGCGTGCTGGTTTTCAGTTGGTACTGTACTGTGCAATTCCTCTCCCGCCTGCCTGAGCTCTGAGGTGCCTCAGCAGAGCTGGGGGCAACCTCAGGACACGAGGAGAATATTTCTCTTATTTTCCTGGTACCTCTCTCCTTACTCAAGAAGATTGTCTATTTGACCTCACTGACTAGCTGTAAATAAGCCCTTACTAGGGTTTATTTTAGTGAACCAACAGCTTTACTTCCAGTCAAAATTTAGCAGGAATCCATCTTTTAGCATCTTGTGAGTGATGAGGCCCAGAGAAGCTCTAAAAAACCCCCGCTTCCCTTCGGGTTTTTGGTAGTCATAAGGTTGCAGTTAATATTTAGGAGCATGCGATACTTTTCAGTGCAGTGTAATGAGTTTGATTTTCCTGGATGGACAGCTCCAGTCATTCTAAGATAATGTCTTTAAGAAATAATATCACTGAATTATAGAATTAGATTAAAAATTGTGGGAATTTCAAAACAAGTTTCACTTTTCATTAGGGATTTTTCTGTGCAAGCCTTTAAGTGTACACTTATCTTCAAGCCTTTCTCAACAGGAGTGAAGAAACTTGTTTGTTTAAAGAAACTTGAGTTTCTCCCGTAACTGCTTAGGACTTAAGGTTTCAACGTGACTATTTCAATCTTTTTTTCCAACTCATTTATTTTCAGAACCAAAAATTGGTGACAGTGGTGTCAACTATTTCGTTCTTAGTGACTGCATTTTAGCAGCTTTGTGTTTGCCGAGTAGTGCCTTTTACCAGAATTCTTGAGGCTGGAACCTTATATATCAACCGTTAGGCAGTTTCTGAGTGTGGGTTATGAAGACTTCAGAGGAAACATCTAATTTTCAGTCTCTTCTTAGAGATTTTCCTCATTAATTTGGTTGAGATAAAACTGAAACAACCCACTCATTTTAGGGCTGTTGCTGGAATAATGGTATCTACGTATCGGTACCCATATGGACCTTTCTCAAGGTTTTAGCATCTCTATTTTGGTAGGAAGAATGTTAATACTAACGATAAAGACATCAATCCTGTTTTCACTATCAGAATTGATAGATCCTGGAAGTCTGCCAGGATGTGGCAGAAATGGGCCTTGTCTCTGTCCGTTGTCTTCCCCCTCTTAAGGTCCTGCACTTGGGCCACAGCAACCCCATGCAACGCTACAGGCTTGGGGAAGAGTGGCTGGAAAGCTGCCTGGCAGAGAAGGACCTGGGGGTGTTGGTTGACAGCCGGCTGAATAGGAGCCAGCAGTGTGCCCAGGTGGCCAAGAAAGCCAATGGCATCCTGGCTTGTATCAGAAATAGTGTGGCCAGCAGGACTGGGGCAGTGATCGTCCCCTGTACTCGGCAGTGGTGAGGCCGCACCTCGAATGCTGTGTTCGGTTTTGGGCCCCTCACTACAAGAGAGACATTGAGGGGCTGGAGCGTGTCCAGAGAAGGGCAACGGAGCTGGGGAAGGGTCTGGAGCACAAGGCTGATGGGGAGCGGCTGAGGGAGCTGGGGTTGTTCAGCCTGGAGAAAAGGAGGCTGAGGGGAGACCTCATCGCTCTCTGCAACTGCCTGAAAGGAGGGTGTAGAGAGGTGGGTGTTGGTCTCTTCTCCCAAGTAACAAGCCATAGGACAAGAGGAAATGGCCTCAGGTTGCACCAGGGGAGGTTTAGACTGGATATTGGGAAATTTTACTTCACCGAAAGGGTTGTCTAGCACTGGAACAGGCTGCCCAGGGAAGTGGTGGAGTCCCCATCCCTGGAGGTATTTAAAAGCCATTTGGATGAGGTGCTTAGGGACATGGTGTAGTGGTGGGCTTGGCAGTGTTAGGTTTATGGTTGGACTCGATGATCTTAAAGGTCTTTTCCAACCTATACGATTCTGTGATTCTGTGATTCTTCAGTAGCCCCATCCCCAATTATTATGCAGCATTATCATAATTGCTGTACATGTGCTAATGGGCATGAGTATAACCACGTGGTTGTACTCTGGAAAACTTCCTTAATGGGTTGAAGGTAATTTCATCAAATCATTTAATTCCTGTAAATGCCACTGAGTGTTTTCATCATAAATGCACTCAGTCCTTCCTACACAAGGTCTAATTGTGCCATGTAGCTGTATGATTATAGCGTAATGTAAAATCTCATATAAAAACACGGTATGTGTGTGGGAGGGAGGGCTTTTACAGTGCCTTAACTTATTTATGCTCGTTCTGCAACTAGTATAAATGTTTCTCTTGAATTTGGGCAATACTTACTTTTCAGAGCAGGTAAGCACCTGCAGTGTACAGTCAACTTTTTTTCAAGATGTAGAAAATATTTAGGCCTTAGACCTGTTACGACTGTTTAGTTACTTGTCAGCTGTATTTTGAATTCTGTATGCTAGTGTGAGTTGTATATTGCCTAAAGCCTGCAGACACTTTGGGACATCCCGTTCTTCAAAGGAAAATCAGTTGGTGATATTAGAGAAGTTGTACAGGGTACAGCACTGTCCCCCAGTATGCTTGCTGGTGAATCATGACGTGAGAAGACGAGCTGGAGCTGTAAGGATACAGGACGGGCATGTGAGTAGCAGAAGATGAGAACCATGCGTATGCACGTGTTTGTGCACATGAAGAGCAGGAGAGATGCAATAAATACAAGCATTGTGATATCCCCTTGGAGTTTCACATTAAAGCCAGATATTTTTAGTCTGGCTGAAGTTTTTATGCAACATCTGGCTAAGGGGGGAAGTTTTTGTTTTTACTTCTAGAAAAACTTTTCTTTTGAGAAAAGCAGTTTGACCATATAGCTCTTCTGCTCATTTTCCAGGCCCCTTTTCCAGAAGGGAGTAGTTGAGGGGAGGTGCTTCTATCTAGTCAATGCCGTGCTTTAGCGCTTGCTCAAGTTTTTTGTATAAAAATACACGTGGTGAGATAAAACGTACATCAGTTTTGCACTGCACCTCTGAACCCAGCTGTGGAACACGGACTTGCGTTTTCTTTGTTTAAAATAAATGGGGGGGCGGGGGGGGGCAGGATTCGAGATGTGAAATTTTAAAACGTTCTTTCTCATGCACGTACACGCATCTATGGGTGCACAAAGTCATACTTGCACCTTCCCCCCCAGCTGCAGTTCGACAAAGTAGTCCGCAAGTAGCTAAAGGTCATAGGCTTGATTTGAAAGCGCTGGGAGTCCTATAGCACTGTGCTGTGTCTGTATTATATTAAAAGGCGTTCAGTGGTCAGTTTAGTCATAGACTAACCTTTATGTAAAACTGGGGCGTGTAGGCATAGCTAAATGCCAAAAGCGCTGGGTTTCACACGGCCTGATTTGTAAAGATGAGTGGTTGTTGATCTTTCCCACTTCTGGGGTCATGGGAGGAAATGGAGTAAGCTTCCCCTCAGCTTTATCACTTCCTCCTGCCAACTAAGGGGAGATTATTTTCCTTCATTTGCTGCTCCTCTTGTCAGTAAGAGAAGTTGGTATTTAGCCAGATAATAAATAATGCTTTTCCTGGGGAAGGAGTTCTCAGATGTGGTTGTAGTAACACTGATTTCCCCCCCTCAGTGCTTTCTGTCTTAAGCCTAGTCCTGCAAATTGTTGCTCAGAAAGATGTGGTTTACATATATGTGATGTGCAAAGCTTGTTTGCTGTTGCTTACAGTCTGTTTCTGAAGCTTTTTAAGAAGTTTTAATGGTGGCTGCTTATCTACTGAATGCTGACAGGTTCATTCATCTTTGTTGTATAAGGCTTTTGAAGACCCTGCAGACCAGACTTGCCGTGGAAGTATATACTTGTGCAAATTGGGTCAGCATTATTTATTCTCATTTATAGAGTCTACTTCCTCATTTGCAAAGGTAGACTTTGTCATCTTGTTGAGCTTATTCTCTTCATCTGAGTCTAGAAGGGGGCTGTATACCTGCAGGCAGTAACTTGAAGAATGTGGATCCCTCTATACTTGGTGACAGAGGTAAAAATGGGGAACGTGGAGTAAAGGCCAGGTTTTCCAGTGCTCCTGGAAGGTAACAATGACTGATTTGAAATCAGACCTCAGGAACACATCAGGATAAGCTGAAATGCTCTCTTGAGCCTATGCAATTACTGGACAGACGGGTCTGTGGAAAGGAGGATGTTAGGAGGAGATTGTGTCTCACTATGGGTAGCATTGTTTTGCAGTTTCATGAATGCTGGTTTTGCTTCCTTTAACCTCCCTTCCTTTCTGAGCAATGGGCCCAGCTTGTTAAAAGGGGTAGGGGTTGGGGCTGCATGCCAACAGAACTGCTTACATAAAAGCCAGGAGGTACAGTTCCTAATGAGATTTCAGATGTATTCATGTCCTGCACCTCCAAATATGGTATGACCAGGCTACTGCCTTCAAGGCTCTCCAGGGTATGTTTGTTTTTCCCTTGTGTGCATTATTAAGTTTTGTTTACTGCCTTTGCTCCTAGGAGCTTGGTTCCTTGTTACCGGTTCTCTATAAATGCGAAATAAGAAATGTTACTCAGCACAGCACAGTTCTTGATTTGGCCTGTGCATTAGAAATAACGTGAATACCTCTCTTCGGGTGACATGAAGGTGAGAAATCATAGCATAAACCTATCTGCACTCCGAATAAGAAAAAGTGCTTAGAAAATGTGACAGTGAGACAAGATCAATGACTACCTTAAGCAAATTAAGCTTCTCATTGCCACAATACTCTTCCCCCCATCAAAATTATTGTTTCTGGGCTTTCTTTGTTGTTCTTTTTCCTCCCTTGGAACTCCTGTTGACATTTCAGGTATATAAGGCGTTTTTTCCAGTGACTTTGATTCTTATCAGTGTGGAAAAAAAAGTTAATATTGATTTAGTGGGGGAGAAAACAGAAAAAGTGAGTGAGTAAGAGACTAATAACCTGGAATGACAGGACTGTATCAATTTTCAGTTCTCTCAGAGGAATAATATGCTTGTTTCCAGCAAATGGAAAAGTAGACTCTGACTAAAACTGTCACTGACCTCCCACAGAATTTAATGGATTTTGGAGCTCAGAGAAGAAAAGGCAGTCATAACTAACTCTGTGATTTTAATGCACTTTCCTTGAAAGTCAGCAGTTTTATGAAATGCCGTGTGTAGGAAGATAAAAAAGTATAGATATCTTATATAGCTGTAAGAAAATTTATATTCACTGGCTTAGTCTTTTTTTGACTATGGATGAATGCATTTCTCAATAAGCTTAAACAATAACATATTATAGGTTCAAGGTGGTTGATATCCTTACCATATGTTGC